>NW_010226108.1:0-2634 GCF_000690775.1 Eurypyga helias
TTGAATGCATGCAGCAAAATAATATAACAAGATAAGGACAACAAAAAAAATCTCTGAAATGCAACTCAATGAAATGAGGGTTATTTTGCCCAGAGAACAGGGAGAAAAATAAAGTATGAAACAGATAAAATTTCAAATTAAAGATTTTCTAGGAAGGAAATATTTATCTCCTTTTGTCTACAAATACATAAAATATATTTTTAAGTCTTTTGTCTGGGAACTGATACCAACTGAAGGGAACAATGCATCCCCACAAAATTCCAAGGGTAAGCTAGGCTCTCATAGAGAACCACAGTTTTTTCAGTCTTTTGTTAGATTTGTGATAACAGACTTATTTGGCCTAAGTAAAAAAAAATAACAGAGCTAGCAAGATAATTTGCAATCTTTATTTGATGTCATACATTCATCAGCTGTATAAGGAAAGTAATTCAAAAGCAGAAAATATTTAACTACAAAGAATACAAGTTTAGAGCACTAGAACACTGACCTGCATCTATACTATGCAGGCCTATTGGGTAGACTCAGCAACTCCATTTTTATATTGTCAAAAGCAGACAACTCTGACTTCTTCAGAAAGACAAAATCTAGATTGTTTATAGCAAGCATGTGTTCAAGTTTAAAAAGCTGCTGACAGTAGAAGAAACACAGTTTCTCCAGATAGTTCCATGTGTCAGTTAATCATTACTAGTGGATAATGAATAGCTGAACTGAAATTTTCACTGAAAAGATTAAATTTCAGATTTTTTCAAAAAGAAAACCATATAATTTTATAAATACATGAAGAATTAAAATTACATGTTTTTTTTCTGACACCACTTTAAAATGCTAAAGGAGTAAGGTTCAGAAGATACACATAGCCTCAGTAAAATATCTTAAATCTCTTTTTTCCTTTTGGTCATTTTTCTTGCTTGCTTCTGATTCCATTATCACTGAGGTGGATAATAAAAAGGGTGAAGGAGATGTGAAGTTCCCCTTGATTTTTCTACATGAGTTTGATTTTTTTCCTTGCATTACTCCTATTCTTCATATATATATAAGGAAGGGCTTGGTAGATATCTGGCAGCCAGCCAAGGTCAACCCAACAGAGTATCCTAGAAGACTCACAATCCATGGCAGATATTTTTGACACCACTGTTGAAAAGCTGGAATCTCTAATGAAACTTTGTAAAGTTAATCAAGTTTTAGATTTCTGAAGTCTTCCACCATATTTTGTATTCATTTATTTTTCCCAACTCAAATTCCTCTGAAGTGCCATTACATAGGGACTAAGAAATGCAGTTAAATGTAACTAAGAAATCATTTTTATATACAGAATTTGCAATTGACTTGTATATTCTATGATGAGAAAAGTATACACACTCTACATATGGGAAAAATAAGGGCAGATCAAGACAAACAGAAGAAAATTACATTATTTTCCCTCCTTTTCATTCTCCCCTTTGTCCCACAGCACTCCAATAACTAGAAGTAATTTGAATAAGAAAATTATAGTAAGATAAGCAATGACCTCCAGTTCATAAATATTTGAATATCTATAGATACTGTATCACACTTACAGATTACATTATAGTAATTTTTCTTACAGCATGTTTTTACAGTTTTTATAGATTGGCTCTGCTTGTGAGCACCCAGACTTTATGCCAATGGAGATGGAATAAAATTATGTAGGCTGGTTTATTTTACATTAGATTAGATTTAAACCACCTACTTGGACAATTTGGCTCATGAAGTTTAGTTCACATTGTAACTTGGTAAAGGCTCCAAATGCAAGCAATGGAAAAGGAGATGGCTATATGAATAGGTTAATGGTGTATAATCCACTCTTCTGCCTTTTCATGAACAAGGATAAAGGTTTGCATCTATATTATTTATTAAACAGAAATAAATAATATAGATGTGAAGACAATGCAGTAAATATAAACTTAAGCTCCAGAAAGAGAAAATTGTGGGAAAAATGTTTTGATTTGGGTTTTTTTTTCCTCAAAATTAGTCTTCATAATATAAACTCAAATCCTGACGTTATGCTGAATCTATTTGCTGTACTGAGATTATCACAGCACCATAAAAAGTGTGAATCTCTACAATAACTGTAATGGAATGCTAACTTTGATGCTTAATTATGTCCTTTTTCATGTCAAGACTATTAATTGCAGAGTCTGGCTGCTTACTCCCAGGGTGAGACCCACAACTATGTGATATTGAAGCTGGGAGAATGTGAAGGGTTGAACTTGGCTGGCCACCAGGTGCCCACTGAGCTGTTTTCTCATTCCCCCTCCTCAACAGGACAGGGGGACAAAAATATGAAGAACAGCTCATGGGTTGAGATAAGAACAGGGAGTTCACTAAACAATTACTGACATGGGCAAAAGACACTCAACTCGGGGAAATTAATATAATTTATTACCAATCAAATCAGAATAGGATGAGAAATAGGAATAAATCTAAATCATCTTCCCCCTACCCCTCCCTTCTTCCCTCTAAGATTCACTACAGACTTCTCTACCTCCTCCCCCCAAGTGGTGCAGAGGGACGGGAAATAGGGGATGCGGTCAGTTCATCGCATGGTGTGTCTGCTGCTGCTTCTTTTCCTCCTCATGCTCTTCCCCTGCTCCAGTGTGGGGTCCCAACCACGGG
>NW_010226108.1:2659-6048 GCF_000690775.1 Eurypyga helias
GTTCCTTCCCACAAGCTGCAGTCCTTCAGAAATGAAATGCTCCAGCATGGGTCCCCCACAAGGCCACAGGTCCTGCCAAAAAACTTGCCTCTGCGTGGGTTTCTCTCCATGGGGCTGTAGCTCCTGCCAAGGGCCTGGTCCGTCATGGGGTCTCCAGGGGGTCACATATTCCTTCAGGGAACATCCACCTGCTTCAGCATTGAGGTCTTCCATGAGCTGCAGGGTGGATATCTACTCCACTGTGGACCTCCGTGGGCTGCATGGCAACAATCTGTGTCACCATGCTCTTCACCACAGGCTGCAGGGGAATCTCTCCTCCAGTGCCTGGAGCACCTCCTCCTGCTCCTCCTTCACTGACCTTGGTGAGTGCAGAATTGTTTCTCTCACATATTCTCACTCTTCTTTTCCAGCTGCTGTTGCACAGTAGTTTTTACCCTTTCTTAAATATGCTATTACAGAGGCGCTACCAATGATGTCACTGATTGGCTCAGCTTTGGCCAGTGGTGGGTCAGTCTTGGAAACAGGTGGAACTGGTTCTGTCCAACATGGGGACATTTTCTGGCATCTCCTCACAGAAGCCATCTCTGTAGCACCCCCCCACCCCGACCCTGTCCGCTACCAAAGACTTGCCGTGCAAACCCAATACAGAGAATCGAGGAAGAGGTTTTGGGGCTGTGAGGATGATGTTTTACTTTGTTATGAAATAGAACAGTGGTGGGTGGTGTGCCAGCTGGTCAGCAAAGGCTTTGGTCTCCACTTCTCTTGTTGCTTTTGCAGTTTTCATGACCTTTGATTTAGCACTTTTATTTAAAGCATGACATGCAACATCCCTCTTCAAGCATCATCTGATTCAACTCCTTCCCTAACCTGTAAATTCCTTCATTAAATAACAGATCTCCAAGATCTTAATGAGGCACAGTTATAATAAGAAAGCTCATGTATTTTTTTACATCAAGCTTTGCTGCCCCATCCTCCAGCAAACAGTTGCTTGAATGTGTTATGTATCAGTAGGATTTTACACTGTTTTGTAATTCAAATAAAGCATTCAATGTAGAGTTGCTCTTTTGGTTAAATACACATCATAAATATACAGGACAGCACATTACACATCAGTTAATGTTGCAGTGAGGGCCTTACATTTTGCACTGCCTAACTTCTTGCTACTCTATGTCTGAAATGAGCTGATGTTGCTTTCATTTAGCTAGTATTCAAGTTTTAACTTCTACCTCTACAAAGGCAAGGAAAAGTTCTAACTTACACATTTCTGAGGTATGATACTTATTTGTAACTGACCTCACTCTCCTCCCTAGACCAGGGCATGATGCAGTGAGGCCCAACTGACTTCAGCTGAGTGGCAGAGAAAGCTGCCGGTGGTTAATTAAACAGTGTGTATCTGGAATTATAGGTTTAACTCCAGATTTCTTTACATTTATGTATTGAATTTGGAACAATACAGTTATATACATGCATTTTTGTGGATGAATGGAGGACACAAATATAGTACTTGACTACATTGTGTAACCCCACATATTTTTAATCAGTGGAACAGCATACCAATTTTTATGTTGTAAAATACCTGTCTTTGGTAAATAAGCAAGTTTATTTTATCAGTGTCAAATATCTGGTCATACTGATTATTTAAGTACCTTTGTCTTTTTTAATTTATAAAATACGGGCTATGAAAACACTACTTCAGATAAAAAATACAAATGAACATTTATAATTTCTAGTCTTTTCAGATTTTGAAAAAATTGATTTTTCAACAACAAAAAAAATGTTGGCTATTCTTTTGTTTTGCTTCTGCTTTATGTTATATTTAAGAAATCCTTTGCCAGTAGCGTTCTTAAGTAATGTGATTCTGGGCATGTATACTATATAATATTTTGCTAACATGAAAGAGGAAATATCCCAGTCCTCAAATCACACTTTAAAAAATATGACCACTCTGTATAGGAGAACAATGTCTGTACCTATTACAAACTTTCATTGCCTTTGAAAACTGAGTAAAAGCTAACTTCACATCATGAAACTGTAAAACAAATTAAGGAAATTCAATCATTTGTATAAACTCTGGCTATATCTGCTAAATATTGTCTAACTGTTCTAAAAAAGAAAAACAGAAGGCAAACTCAAAATGAATAGAAACAATAATGGTCAGTAGCACGTGTTGCATGTTATTTGAATGGAAATTAATTTATCGCATATGAAATCAAAGCTGTTTATTCTTGTGATTCACTGTCTAACATTTTTTCAATTTATCTGTGAAAAAATAAGACACTGTACCACTATTAGTATATGAATACTTCACACATCAAATTGGCTGTACGATAACAGTATGCACACAGACAAAGCAGCCATTTTGAAATAAAGAAAAAAAAAAATGGTGTGGATGTTTAACCCGTTGCCTGTCTCTCTGGTTTCACACTACTGCTTTGATTAGGGTAGCCTGGGAGTGTGACTTGAAATTCTTTAAAAATAAGCAAAAGGGTTAAATATTGGAACAAAGATTATGTGTATTACATCTTTATTTAGCCAGAGACAATATAAGAAACAGGTTCAGAATAAGAGATTTTGGATGTATTTGCATGTGTGCCTGAAGTGGGGGGAAGAAACAAAGTTTGCCATGTGAAGATTATACAGAAATGAAACATTGCCTACATACAGTTTTATTTCATGGCAACAACATAGTGGGCTTTGGATCAGATGTGTGAAAATATTTCTCAAAGAAGCTGCATACATAATTGAGGCCCTAGGAAGGGGTCCCAGTTGAAGTTGCCAGGCTGCATTCATTTCAAAAGCAGATCCATCTGTTATCAAATTTAAGTTAACTCTCACAGCACTGAACTCGTAGTTTAAAGCACAGATTTTCAAAGAATACTTACTATCTAAGGAAGGAAAAATTGTACCTTCTAACTGACTACATTATTTCACAAAAGACAGAAATCTTACTCATATTTACACCTGCAAAGCAATAATATAGAAAGATTAATTTCTTAAGGATATCTTTATGCCTTGTTCTCTCTTAGGAACCAGTGTTCTTTTATCTTCTCCTGTTCTTTTCTATCTCCTGAAATAAGAAATCACAATATCAAATTTAATATGGAAATAAATTAATAAATCGATATTTGCTGCTTTTTTTCTGCAAGCATGCCACATCCGCTTTCATCAAATACTTTGGTTTTATGAGGTTACATACAAATTAGAGACTCAGAAGATATTTATATTTTTCAGCAGCACATAACCTACAACTGTTGGGTTTGATGCTGTAGCTTTTATTTGCACTGTTAATCATAGAATCATAGAATGTTTTGTGTTGGAAGGGACCTTGAAGATCATCTAATTCCAACCCCCCTGCCATGGGCAGGGACACCTTCCACCAGACCAGGGTG
>NW_010226108.1:6360-7256 GCF_000690775.1 Eurypyga helias
TTTGCACAAGTCCAGGTAGATGACATCGGTTGCCTTTCCTTTATCAACCAAGGTCGTGATCCCATCATAGAAGGCCACCGTGTTTGTCAGGCACGATCTGCTCTTGGTGAAACCATGTTGACTGTCACCAATCACCTCCTCATTTTCCATGTGCCTTAGTGTGGTTTCCAGGAGGATCTGTTCCATGATCATGCCAGGCACAGAGGTGAGACTGACTGGCCTGTGATTCCCTGCATCCTCCCTTTTTCCCTTTGTAAAGGTGTGGGTTATGTTTCCCCTTTGCCAGTCAGCGGGAACTTCACCAGACCACCACGAGTTTTCAGATAAGATGGATAGAGGTTTTTCAACACAATCCGCCAGTTCTTTCAGAACCTGCGAATGTATCTCATCGGGTCCCATGGACTTGTGCACCTTCAGGTTCCTCAGGTGCTCCTGAACCTGATCCTCTCTAACCACGGGCAGCTCTCCATTCTCCCAGTCCATGCCTTTGCCTTCTGTGACTCTGGGGGTATGGCCTTCACCCTTGCCAGTGAAGACCGAGGCAAAAAAATCATTGAGCATCTCGGCCTTCTCCATATCCTGAGAAACCAGCTTTCCCGTTTCCTTCCACAGAGGGCCCACATCTTCCCTGATCTTTTTATCCCCTATGTACCTGTAGAAGCCCTTCTTGTTGGCCTTGATGTCCCTGGCCAGGTTCAATTCTGTCAGGGCTTTAGCTTTCCTAACCTCATCCCTGACTTCTCAGACAATTTCTCTGTACTCCTCCCAGTCTACCTATCCCTGCTTCCACCCTCTGAAGGCTTCCTTTTCGCAGCTCAGTGTCCCCAGGAGCAGCTTGTTCATCCAATGTCTGAAAGTTCTTTCAGGACCCGACTTCCTCTTCATTGGAATGCATC
>NW_010226109.1:0-486 GCF_000690775.1 Eurypyga helias
CTTCCTCTGGAAAGTGGAGTGCAAAACAGGGCATGCGGGGGGGGGAACGGGGTTGGCGTGACACATGACAGGGAGGATAAGAAGCACGTGGAATGCGAAGGCTGTGGATGTTGTCTCCCCAGACTGTAGTAAAGCCTTTGACACGGTCTCCCACAGCATCTCCTAAAGAAGTTGGCAGCTCATGGCTTAGACAGATGGGCTCTTCACTGGGTTAAAAACTGGCTGGAGGGCAGAGCACAGAGGGTTGTGGTAAATGGAGTTAAGTCTGGTTGGTGGCTGGTCACAAGTGGTGTTCCGCAGGGCACAGTCTTGGGTCTGGTCTTCTTTAACATATTTTTCAGTGGTCTGGATGAGGGGATTGAGTGGTCCCTCAGTGAGTTTGCAGATGACAATAAGTTGGGTTGAAGTGTTGATCTGCTCGAGCGTAAGAGAGCCCTGCAGAGGGACCTGGACAGGCTGGATCAATGGGCTGAGGGCAATTGGATG
>NW_010226109.1:629-5626 GCF_000690775.1 Eurypyga helias
ATGGCAGCCAGTGTGGCAGGGGGAGATCTTAGAAGTGTGTAAGATTTCTGAATTTGCTGACAGGCCTCTGCACCCTGTTATGTAGGCAGTTAATTTGATTACAAGCAGAAAAATCCTTTCGCTTCTCCTGACCAAAAGAGAAAGGAGGAAGATGGGGCAGGCCAGAGAGTCCTCTCACATTGGCAGGGAAGGAGATGTTGCCATGGTCCATCTGCAGCAACCTCTCCCTTACACCAGCTCCTGCCCCCTAATACCTACCTATGGGTAGGAGATGAACTTGGATTTGGACCTTTTCTAGGGGGTTTGTTGGAGAAAACAGCCTGTCGGACATTTTTCATCTCTCATTAAACTTGGCCATGTACACAAACCAGCCTCTCTTCTTGCCCTCTCCTACATGGAGAACAGAGACCCAAGCATGGTCTTTATATGGAGCAGTGCTTGCAGACATCTACAGAATTCTAAAAGCTTATTCAGATGTGGGAGAAGCTCTAATAGGACCTGAATCCTAGTGCTGAGTTTATGGCAATTAGAGGCACTGCAAACTGGTAAAAATCAGGGTAAAAAAAAGAAACCCTAAAGAAAATCCATGGTTTTCCTTTCCTACAGGATCCTGTGCAGCTCTTGTAAGTAGCCACAGGAGGGTCCCAGCCTGGAACTCTCACCAAAGCTGAAGCAGAGTCACACAGACCCACAAGGAGGCACTTGCAGCTTGCAAACAGCAGCAGCTGCAGTGGCAAAAGGGAGACACTGTGAACATGCTGGCTCTGTCTGCCATGGGCTTTGCTCAGAGAAAGCCCTTCTTGTAGGAAAGAAGAGCTCGGTGGCTCTTTCACAGTCCCTGCATTCTGTCGAGACACTCGCCTGCTCCCCAACAGTACAAAGCTGGTACCATTGTAAACAATCCCAGCTTAATGCCTGGGACTGTGGGGTGGTGTCAGAGCTGCCATGAATTCTGTTCCTACAACAGACCCAGACAGCAGCCTTGGAGACCATGAAGACCCTGCTCCCTCATACCTCATTCTTCAAAGCCTGTTAGGCAAGAGACTTAAGAGTCCCAGGTTTCACATTTTATGTGTTTAGTGGCTGCAGCACAGCTGGAGATGCTAAAGAGGAAAAGGTGACACACAGGAGCCATAACCCAATGCTGAGATGATGAACAGACCCCGTGTTTTATGTCCTGAGTGCCGGCAAACCAGCATTTCTTTGTCACATCGCCTGAATTGATGAACAGACCCCGTGTTTTATGTCCTGAGTGCCGGCAAACCAGCATTTCTTTGTCACATCGCCTGAATTGATGAACAGACCCCGTGTTTTATGTCCTGAGTGCCGGCAAACCAGCATTTCTTTGTCACATCGCCTGAATGCACATTTAACCTACCCAGTGTTTCAGCTGCAGAACAAAGTAGACAGGCATGCAGCAGCACCAGTACAAGGATGCCTGAAGGTAACCCAGGTAAATTCTGCAGCCAAAGGTGTGGAGGGACTAGCTGGGGTTAATATTTTATCCTGTGCCCATAATCTGATCACTACAGGACTCTAACTTTCTATCAGGTCAAAGAAGCATTTGACCTCAATGCAGGAGCTAGCTTGGGCTTGAGGAGGCAATGGCCACAACCATTGCGTTTGGCATTCCATAATGCCTTACAGGGAAAAGGATTTTCAATGAGATTAAGGCTGAGGGGAAACCGTCTCCAGAGACTCAGAACAGCTCAAGTGCAGCTCTGTTTGAGGCACTGACACAGCTCAGCAGCCCCTTTTAAGATCCTAGGGTTTATCAGTACATCAGATTGAAGAAAATCTGACTCTGGTAAGGTGGCTGCATCATTACCAGGCCTTACTGGGACATCCAGCTGTGCCACACATGTCTTTGAGGGATTTAGTAGAGCCTGTGGGAAGATGGGTACACCTGGGGATGTGCTGGAGGACACATTCTGCTTCCTTCCATTCATGACCACTAACCACAACCTAACCCAAAATTTCCACAGCTTTGAATCCTGGGTGAACATTGGCAATATACTTTCCATAAGATAAAGGGGCCGGAAATGGAGATAAAAAGGGTGGATTACAACTGAGTTTCCATGATGACTTGTTTGCTGCTTTCCTCTGAAAGTAGGGCACAGAAAAAAAGCCTGCTGGGTAGAAAGAGGGGGGAAGGGTGGAGGAGGGCGGGTGTGTGTAAATCACGATGTGTCTGAAAGGTAACACGGGTGTCAAAAGAACCTGTTTATTTGTCACCAACAGGGAAAACACTGCAGTATTATCAAGGGTTTTATTGAGAGAAAGGATTACAGTAACTGTAACGAGGCAACAGACCCCTCAACTCCATAGGACAGTCTGTGGAGAAACGTCTTGAGCCCTGCTTCCCCTTCCTCCACCAAGAAACCAGGTAGGAGTCTGCTGGGGAACAGCACTTCCCAATGCCAGTTTGACATCTGAGCTCAAGAGCAATTCAATACCTGTAAAGAGAGAAAGGCAACATGAACCTGCCAAGGGAGAGGACAATAACAACAGGGCATGTCCTCCATTTTTCCACCACCAAAATCTCCCTGTCTCAAACTCCCTCATCTGCTGAGAAACTCTAGACTTGGACACCAACCAGACATTTGCCTCCAAACAGAACACAGGAGTTCCAGCTCCAAAGTCCCTCTTGCAAAATGGTGTATTCCTCTTGTAAGACAGAGGGGTCTGTAACACTCCTTGTTAAACTGTCTTTTAAATTATAAAAGCCAAAAAATACATGCATGATACCAGAAAGCTGTAGATCCTAACCTTGTGTCAACCCAGAGGACAACAGCTTAACTGTACTTGGTCAATAGGAATCTGGGAACTAGGCCTCCTGGATTCACTGTCTAGTTCTCTCCACATTCTACAAAAGTACTGAAGTTATGTGAGCTGTAGTTGCCCCTTTTGTGACCCTATGGATTAGTACCTCACAGTCTCTTCTAGAGCTCAGGCAACAAAATTGACAACAAGATGGAGGATGTTGTTGGCAAAGGGGAAACCAGCAAGTGCCCCATCTGGTGAAATGCCTTGGAACTCGCCTTTGTTTTGGGGTTGATCTGGATCCAGAGTTGTCGTGGTTTAACTCCGGCGAGCAAAATACCCCAAAGCCACTCTCACTAATCCCCCTCCTCTCCTCCAGTGGAGGGGGAAAATTGGAGGGAAAAGACAAGGAAGCTCATAAAATTGAAATAAGAACTATTTACTAATTGAATATAAATTAATATATACAACTACTACTAAGTAATTAGAATAATAGGAAATAAAACATATGATACAATTATGATACAGTTGCTCACCACCCACTGACCAATGCACAACCACATGCTGAGTAGTAAGAGGCAGAGCCAGAGAGACCAAGAGTTGCAGCTCGAGAGTGATTGCAGCCCAAGAGCCGCAGCCCTTGGGCTGGAGCCCTCGGGTAATAGCAGCCCGAGAGCGATCACAGCCTGAGAGCTGTTGCAGCAGATTCCAAGCAAACCCTACCAGAAATAGCATGACCAGGAAAACTAAACAAACCCACCAACTCCCTCCCGAAGGAGCCAGCACAGGAGTTAGCAAAGCAGCTAATGCTGGAGTCAGGGAGAGGGTTAGCAAGTGTGCGGGAGTGAACTAGAGAGAGTCAGAAAGTGATGGCTCCCGGACACCCTCCTCACCTGTGCCCCCAACCTGATGTACCATGGGATGAAATACTCCCTTGGTCAGTCTGGGTCAGGTGCCTGAACTGTGTGTCCCCTACACTGCCTGTAGCGAGACAGTGAGAGCTGGGAATGCAGCTGCAGGATCAGAAGTGGAGAAAGACCTTGAATTTGGTACAGACATTCCTCAGCGCCAGCTCAGACTTTATCAGTGCTGCTCTCAGTGTAAATCCAGGAACGCAGCTTCACAGCAGCCACAGTAAAGAGGTAACTCTTTCCTGACTGAACCCAGCACAGGAGACAAACTGCATTTCAGAGAGAAAATGAGAGATTAGGAATCACAAAAGGAAGTCATGGTGGTGTTACCAAAACGTAATGAAGAAAATTCTCTAAACCAAATGATAGCTTAGAAAGGCAACATTGGTTTATTGTGGCACCGGGTGCATGGGGTTATCTCTTCCTAGCACAGACACCAAACAGAGTTCTTTGTGCTATATTGATACACAAAAGTTTCAGGATTAGTAATTTTCCAGTCCACCCCCCTTACAATGATTGCTTATACTATTATAATATTGCTGACATATTGCTTCCCCTATTATGTTTGCTCAGGGCAAGGGTCTTCTTGATCTATGGGTGTCATTTTTACTATTATAATGAACTTTTAATGAGCAAAGTTCACAAAAAGGACAAAATTCTTTAAACATCTACTAATCTACAAAAAAAATCTCAGCTTACAAGGACACTGCTGAGCTACTAATGAGCATGTACCTTCCTCCTGCTTTTGATAAGCAAGGGGGCCGATCCCTGGTTATCAAATGTTTCTCAGCAATGCGTGCAGAGAAACACACTGGAAAACAGGGTATCATCAAAACAGCTTAACATAGTGAAAAACAGAATAAAGTCAAAACAGCTTATCCTAACAAAATATCATCAAAATAGAATATAGTGCAAAACAGAACATTATGAAAAACAGACTATAAACAGAACGTTGTCTAAACAACTTAACACAGAAAGACACCTTGACTCCTACATTATTCTAAGAGTTAGCCTTTGACACTTTGGCTTGTCAGCCTAACGTGAAGAACATGAAGGGCCTGTAACAGTGGGAAAGCACAGTCTTACTGGGGCAGCCCAACCCAGTCTGGGTCACTCTTCCAACAGGGTACCACAAGAAAAGGTAACTCCATTTTTATTATAAGATGAGCAGGACACTGGCAGGGGATTTGCACAGAGCTTTTATCATAGCTTCACAGAATGGTTTAGGTTAGAAGGGACTTTAAAGATCATTTAGTTCCAACCTCCCTGCCATGGGCAGGGACACCTTCCACTAGACCAGGTTGCTCTAAGCCTCATACAGCC
>NW_010226109.1:5716-7109 GCF_000690775.1 Eurypyga helias
TTCAATCTAAATCCCCTCGTTTTCAATTTAACCCCATTCCCCCTGGCCCTGTCACTACAGGCCCTTGTAAAAAGTCCCCCCCCCAGCATTCTTGTAGGCCCCCTTCAGGTTTGGAGAGATATGACAGGAGAGCAACACCCTGAAGCAGTCATTGCTAGAGCTGGGTTTCACCACAGGGGGGTTGCTGAAGAACACCAATACAAGATGGTAAAAGGGAGGGCTTCTTGACTGCCAGGGAAAAGCACGGACAAGCCGGGGCTAATAAGATGCCAGATTCTGTGGTGCATATGGGCAGGACTCCCACAGATTCACAGCTGCTGTGAAGCATCCTGCTGCAGGCCAGGCTGGGCCAGGAGCTTGGGCCTTCCTGGGAGCAGAACTGGGTGTCACAGGGGAAGTGGCAGGGAGTGCTGGAGGTTGCCATGGGGACTCCGTGGCTGCTGGAGTAGGTGTCAGGGCTGCTGTGGGTGACTGCCTTGGCAGTATCCTTGGCAGTAATGGCAGTAATCCTGCGGTTACTACAAGAGATTTTGGCATTTCCAGGGCATGGCTCTGATAGCCAGGGACCTCTGGGAATTGCTGGGGGTACCGCGGTGGCTAGGGGTGGGGCTCAGGCTTTGCTACGGAGGGCGCGCTTGCGACGGGGATTCCAGGGCGAACCGCCGGGGCCGGCGTGGAGGAGCACTGACCGCCAAGGATGAAGCTGCCGACGGCGGAGAGAAAGCCGCTGAGGAAAGAGTTGAAAGGGAAGGTGCCGACGCCAAGGCAGTAGCCGAACTGGAGCGCCCCGCTGAGCAGCACGTAGACAAGGTAGGCGTCCAGCACCTTGAGGGCGGCCCGCTACTCCGCCAGGAAACGCCGCACCACCGAGCCCACTGAGCCCGCAGCCCCCACGCTACAACCCGCCACCCCCGACATGGTCCAGCCGGCTAGGCTGAGGTGGCCGGAAGCAGCCCAAGCAAGCGTTTCCGGGGCACTGCGGGACCGCACAGGCGCACGCTCAACCCGTCGCCCGGTCAGGGAATGTTGCGCAGGTGCAGTTCTCTTGACCGCGAACGCCGCACCACCGAGCCCACTGAGCCCGCAGCCCCCACGCTACAACCCGCCACCCCCGACATGGTCCAGCCGGCTAGGCTGAGGTGGCCGGAAGCAGCCCAAGCAAGCGTTTCCGGGGCACTGCGGGACCGCACAGGCGCACGCTCAACCCGTCGCCCGGTCAGGGAATGTTGCGCAGGTGCAGTTCTCTTGACCGCGAAAGGGCATAACGGAGAGGGGCCGCCAGCCGCTGTACGCATGCGCATGTTACGTGTCGCGAAGTGGCAAAAGCTGAAGGTGGTTCTCCGACGGCGTATGCGCCGAGGGCTTTATTGAGTCCGCGCCCCTAAAGCTTTCT
>NW_010226110.1:0-4230 GCF_000690775.1 Eurypyga helias
CCTTTCCTAGCTGAACCCAGCACATACCCTTGGTACCTCAAAGCTGAGAAATATAAGATGGATTTTTCCCAGTTAATATCATTGATACATCTTGTCGTCTGAGAAACCATATTCATTAAACAGCCAATCACTAAGTCCAATGTTTTTACAGAAGGGTAACACGGAAGAAGACCTCTATTTAAACTGCTGTCCTTCTGGAAGTGTTGAGCTACCATCATTCACAAAGAACACGGAATATGAGGAGCTTTCTTTTTTAAGGTCTGTGCTGAAAAAATCCTTTCTGAATGTTAAATTGCATAGAATTCAGCCTAGTGCAGAAGGCTGAAAGGTCAAGTTCACCAAGGCAGGAGTTTCATTTATATTGTGTTGTCCTGCCGTCTTCCAGTCCAATTGAATTTATGGAAATCTGATGACCTCAGATGCGGGAGGATAACACCTCCTTTGCTCCATCTTTAACTTGGAAGTATCATGCTCTGGCTCTTACAGTTTTAATGAACCTTTTGATTGATAGTAAATAATAGGCAAAATAAATACCTTCAAATAAATAAATAAATAAATAAACAAACAGACAGATAAATAAATAAATAAGCGAGTAAGTAAATAAATAAATAGATGAATAAGTGGATAAATATATAAGTAAATGAATAGATAAATAAATATCCACAGGCCACACAGAAAAATGGAGCTTCCAACAGTTCCTGCAATATGTTTCAGCTCCCAGAATGGGCAAACTCACATTTCCCTCAGTTGCAGTCCTGGCATTGAAGTGGGGTCAAGGAGATTGTCCACTTTCAAATGGGCACAGTGCTGAAACAAGGACCAAAAAAAACTTCTAAGGTCTGAGATTTTTAACTGAGTTAAATTTCTTCATCTTCTCTTCAACTGGGTGAAACACGACAACGTAAGTAGTTTTATTGAATTCAAAGTACTGAATTAGGTAATGAAACTCAGAATTAATGTTTAACTGGAAGATATTTTGTCAAAATATGTTCAAACAGATTACAAGGTGTTAGTGACAAATGCTAAGATGTCCATTTCATATATCCAGGTGAGTAAATTTAGGTGTTGAGAAATTAAGATTGACCTTGACTGTAACAGCGAATGTCTTGCCATGTTTTCCTTTCAGGATGCCTTCACGGTGAATACTTCAGGAAGGCTGCTTTGTAAGGGTTAGCAACTGCAAATTTAGTTGGAGTGTGGGTGCCTAATTTCCAAATGTATTCTAAAATAAACCAGAAATAATCGAGTTCATCAGAACTGATGTAGCAAGGCTGGAAGATGATTTTCTATGCGAGTTGGCATGGGCTGCTCAGACAACTGTTGTCTGACTGGACAATAAAATACATTTGCAGGGTTGTTGGAGAGTATGAAAACATACATGTATTTTGTTAGTGAAATCTGAACTACATGTCAGGATTTACATTGTCATTTGTTTTTCCCTTGATGTTCCATGAACAAATGTGCATATTTCTATTAATTCAGAGGTTTGACCATCAGCTGTTAGTCATATTTTGCCTACCAAATAGATCACCTTTTCCATGTCTTTCTGCAACACTAACTTTCTAGTAAAAGCAACAAGAACAAGGTTTAATTTTTTGAAAGGATCTTTTTGTAAGCCATCACACAGAAGACAAACTTTGATCCACAGAATTAATTTAAGGCAGGACTGAGCTTAAACCTTTCAATTTTTTGGTCTAATAGTTATTCCTACTTGCAATTAAGTTGGATGTCAGAAATGAAACATTACTGTGAAGATGGGGAGATGGATTACTGGTAGTTGGCTTGCTGTGCTTACTCTGTTCCTAAGCACTGACATTTAAGCTGATTTTATTTCTTGACTTGCTCTAGCATTTTTCAAAATCAGAAAAACAATGTAATAGATTGTCCTTCTGCCTAGCTGTTCAGCTGTGGCTGCTGTAAAGTGTCAACAGAGTGTAAATCCATGAAAGATTCAGGGGAATGTTCTTAACATTTATTAGTTTTCTTGGCCACTCTTTACCAAGGGAATATATCTCTTAAGAAAGCCTACAATTCTGGCATTTTTTTTCTGCTCTTCTCTGTATCACACTGATATTGTTGAATCTTCACTAAAGTAAAAGGAACTCAGATCATCTAAACCATCAGAGGAGCTGAAGACCAGTAATTGATTATTTTTAGCATACCTCTTACATATGAAATTGCGTGAGGTGAAAGAGGAGAAACAAATCCTTTCTATTTCTTATAACCCAAGCTGATGCAGCAAGGCAAAAAATGTGATCTACTCTTCTGTGAGAGGTCAGAGGAGTATTATATATCCTATGCAGAATAGTTGTAAAAAAACTTAAGTATTTTGCTATCCTGTTAAAAAAGTAGAAAGTTTCCTGACCTGCATTCAGTAAAGAATGTGCATTTGCACTATGTGAGCATGAAGTACTGTAAGCCAAGAGGCTGGGTCATAGCCATGCTCTGTTTCTGAAATTCGTGGACTTCCCTTGTTTTCAGGCCTTTGCTCTGCTCAGAGTTGAGCCTCTCCTCTCATTGAACAATTTTTCTGACTGAATATAAATGTAAAGGTTCTGTGTGATGTGTAAAATACTAAATACCAGCACAACTCCATTCTGTGTCTCATGTTACACCACTGATGTCAGTGAAACTTATGGTGATTTGTGCCAGGGGACACTAGGAGACAGTCAAGGTCACTAGTGACCATGTTTGACTTGCAGAAGAGAAAATGTTTTTTTAAATGGGCCATGCTATATGTTGTGGGTGTCTGGCTCTTGGGTGAGGGCAGGAACCTTTCACAGAAGTAAAGTGTTCAGAAAAATGAAGAAACCTTATGGTTAACATTGATACATCCTTTCCCCATCTAATGACACAGGCTGTAAATTGGTATGTATACATGCATACTAATGGAATGAAGTATCTACTAAACTAGCAAAGCTATTTTGTGATGTCTGATAGTAACTTTATACTATCTTTCTGGGAAAATAAAAGCTTGAGTTTGGTACCAGATGGGTGTTCATCTGCAGGGTGGGTTGGAGGTCTACCTTTTCCATTATGTAGAGGCTAAAGGAGCATAAGTATTGCTCTTCTGCTTAGAAGTGTTTGACATCAATCTGTGCTGAGAGTCGTATTACCTGGATGTGGCAGTGCAAGTATTTCTCCGCAAAGGAGGTAAAAATATTCTCACAAAACTCAGATGAGACAACACAGGCACTGATGTGTTTACCAAGGGCATCAGCCGTCTTCTCCAGTACACAACTATGCTGCAAAATGAAATTTTCTTTAGGAAAATCCCTTTTCTGTCTTTGTCCCACCTTTCGTTATTGTAGGATCCTAGGACAATTCAGGTGGGCAGGGACATCAGGTTGTGTCCAATACAACCCCCTGCCACAGCAGGTTCTGGTGTGGGGTCAGGACAGGTTACCCCAGGCTTTATCCCGTAGGGGCTTGAAGCTGTGCAAAAATAGAGAGAGTCTCCTGGTAAACCTGCTTGTTTACATGAGTACGGGGATGGCTCACTCTTGCCCGTGGAGGAGGATGCCTTGAAAGCCCTGCCAGCTCCCCTGAGGAAGCCAGAATCTTTCCTTAAAACCCGAGTCTTTGCTACTTGCTTTTCTTCAGCTTTCCTTACACAGAATTCAACTGTATTTCAACTCCTTCAGGACTTTGATAGTGTCATTCTGCTCCTGGTCAATATTCATCGCACGTTTGTTTCAAGAAAACAGACATATGAATATGAAAAATCCTGCTTTCCCTCCCAGTGTCGATCTCAGCCTCCCCAGGAAACTGCCAAGAGTATCCAGGTGGACCAGAGCTCCACGTGGTGGGAGGGTTACCTGACATTTTCTCTGTGGATGTTAGGACCTGTGAGCCAAGCAAAATCTGTGAGAGGGATGTGGAGCTCACTTTCATGAGCAGAGTCCTTTTTCCTGTGTTTGAAAGTGGTGTATCTTGCTGGCACTGCTGTCCTCCATTTCGCAGGCAGCAGCTCACTGTAATAAGATAATAGTGCCCAGTTTGTATATTCTACTAGCGGGAAAAAAAATCTGCATAACAAATTGCACAAATATATGATAAATAAAACAAACTTCTTAAATAATATATGCAGAGAGTAAAAACCCTGCTTATTGGGAATTTTTCACTTAGGTAAATAATACATGTTTTATAACTTTCAGTGAAGGTTGTTGGTTGTTTTGGTTTTTGTTTTTTTTTTTTTTTTTTTTTGAGAACCATTGGGCCTAAATAAAA
>NW_010226110.1:4641-5920 GCF_000690775.1 Eurypyga helias
CTTCGTGCCCTCCTCTGGACTCGCTCCAACCAGTCTATATTCTTCTGATGTTGAGGGCTCTATAGCTGGAGAAGGATATGTATGTTCTACCTTTGAGTGACATTCAGGAAATGGCACAAACTGAAAATGTCAAAAAGACCCTTTTTTTTTTCATGCAAACTGACATTTTCTGTTAACTGCTTAACTGAAAATGTGAATTATTCTGAAATGTTATGTTAAAGATAGGATAGTACTAAAAACAAAGCAGTTTGTAATTTTTGTTAACCTTAATAAAATTTTAATATATATTTTTTACTTTTCAAAAAATGACAACCTGTTTAATAATGGAGAAACTCTCAGTGCTGTTTACTAGAACAGAGAGTGAAACTCCTCCTTAATTAAAAACTGATCCAGGTGGTAGATTTGATTTTTCTGGTTTTTGGGAATGGCATTAAGAACAGTGGGTTAAGTACTAGTTTTCTGTGGAAACTTGATCATTACTTATATTTTCGTTGCCTGGGTCTCCATTTGTGAAGCTGGAATGACTACAGCTTTATAGGCAGAGCAGAACATTCATAGGGAAGAGGTTAGATGTGCTCATGGTCTGAACCAAGCTTTGGGATGGTCCCAAAACTGGTGGTGGTGATGATGAATTACCTAGAGCAATTCATGAGTAACTAAGATCGGTGAAAAATTCTCTTTTTTTCTCTTCATGTCTAATTAAGGGAATATGTTGGCACAAAAGGCTGTAAGTTTATGTATAGACAGCACTACTGATAAGGGTTGGGCCAACAGGACTCTGGGATTAAGGGCTACGGTCAGCTGTACAATCATAATGCTTGTTACATGGGATGAGAGCAGCATTGCCCAATATAGTGGAAGTGGAAGAGTATATGTTTGTTGGAAGTGTCTCAGGAGCAGGCTGCAACATATGAAAACTTGCTAATGCTTGTCCACTAGTATTAGTGAAAACTACATGGGAAACTACAAGGTGTGGGGGCGTAAATATGTATGCCCTTACAAAAGCAGCACCTGCTAAACCACAAACTCAGGGTGGAAGTACTCATTACGGTGTCGTGGTTTAACTTCAGCCAGAAAATACCACAGTCACTCTCACACATTCCCCTTGGCTCACTCCAGTGGAGGGGAAGAATCAGAAGAAAAAGACAAGGGTGCTTGTAAAATTGAGACAAGAACTATTTACTATTGAATCTAAGTGAATAATGCATATATAAATGAATATATACAAATAATACTAAGTACCTAAAATAATAGAAAATAAAACAAATTATACAATTGC
>NW_010226110.1:6008-12411 GCF_000690775.1 Eurypyga helias
AGAGACAACCACAGCAGGTGCTGAGGGAGCCCCACCAGTGAGAGAATGACTGAGAAAAACAACTGACCCACCAGCTCACTCACTCACGACCCAGCAATGGAGTTAGCAAAGGAGCAAAATGAGAGTTAGAGAGTCTAAAGAGAGTGTAATGCCCCCAAGCCCACTTCCTGCTTATGTACTGCGCATGATGTACTGTGGAATGAAATTCCCCTTAAGCCAGTTTGGGCTGGCTCTCTGAGCTGTGTGTCCCCCCACACTGCCTGTAGTCAGAAAGTTGGGAACATGGTGAGTATCAGAAGCTGGGAAAGACCTGGAATTTGGTTCAAGCACTCCCCAGCACCAGCTAAAAAGACAACTTATCAGTACTTTTCTCAGGGTAAATCCAGAAACCTAGCTTCATACCAAGCCACTGTAAAGAAAGTTAACTCTGTCCTGACTGAAATCAGCACACATGGTTAAAACAAATAAACCATCAGGTAGATATGCAACATAGCGGGCAATCCCATCCTAAAGAATATCCTGGTGTAATGGGGAAACTGAGGCAGAAGACTGGAGTAAGGGTTTGCCTTCAACTTTGTCTCATGACATTTTAAGGCTCGAATGTAAACTTGGTCATCCACTGAAGAAACAAAGCAGTGAACTGAGAACCTGTACTGAAAGATATAGATTCAGTTAGAAGTTATTTTTAAGCGATCTTGGGGTTTGCCAGACTGGTGCACGTGGACTCCATTTTCATGAGGGTAATGGACAGAAAGCCCAGTCTTGTTAGAACAAAGAGGAACAGCAGTGCAGCTTAGTGAGACCCAAGAAGCTCCGATAATGTGGGCTGAGGAGGGAGGAGCTGCCTTGCATATTCAGCAGTGTGAAACTGGACAGGTCTTTCCCCCTGCTCCTGACCCAAGAGCTACCTTTCCTGTGAATGAGACTCCTACAGACAAACTAACTGAGAAATACCATCAGAGATGATCTGTTGTACTTGTTTCTGTTCCAAATACAGGTGACAAGTTGGGGTCTCCTACACCAGAAAACACTTGTCTCTTTTTTGTTTCCAATGCTGTATCTCATACTAGAAAGCACCATTTTAAAGTCTACCCTTTCCAGATAAAAATTAATATTTCATAAGTCTTGCCTGAATTCTTCTCAAGTTCCTAGAAAACTACTGCAGGTTGTGTTCTTAGCTGTCACTTAAATGCCGTTCCGTATCAAATCTCCTCACTGGCAATTCTTCTCCTTCTTTTCAAAACATCTTCCACTTTAAATTGCTTAACATCTCAACTCAGGCTGTCAAAGTTTTCCAGCCAGCTGAGAAAGACACTTTTTTCAAGGGTAAAGACTTTTGTTGCTCAACTGAAAAATGTCAAGTTGGACCATTACAAAATGTAAGTTTCTGTAGCATTCTTCTAGCATACATTAATCTTGCATGTGGGATATACCTCTGGGGACAGCCAACCATGACAGTGAGTCCAATTGTAGAAAAAATACAGTAATGAAGATAATAATGAGAACAAAGTAACAGATTTGACCCTCCCTCTTTACACCCCTACGCCCCCAAAAGAAGAATCTAGGGTTTTGTTAAGATTACTTTGCATACACTGATTTTAGATATTTAAATGATTATGCAATCTAGCTGGTAGCCATCTGGTGAATCCTGTGCTTATTCAAGTTGTTTCTTTTACTAAATCTTACTCTTTTTTTTTTTTCTTTTCTAAAAAAAAATTGGAAATTTTGTGAATGGTAGAGGAGGTAGTGTGTGATTCCCCTTTAGTAGATGTTTTGCCACTTACTTGTAATTCTTTAAATCTTTTTGTATTGCTTTTTATGACATACTGTTATGATTATCAATAAACTCTCATTCGGAAATGCTATCTGAGCATCTCATGGCTGTTGGCAGACTCTTCACAGCAGCCTTACAAATAATTAAAGGGTTGAGTTTCCATATCCCAGACTGGGAAGCTGAGGGTTGGACATGATGAATAGTCCACGTGAGAATCCTGACTGAGCTGGGGAAGACAGAAGGCTGTCTCCCATACACCTCGATGTATTAACCATGAGTAATAAACCATTTAAAATGAGATTAACCATGATTTATTTTTTTAAATTTTTATGCAGCTGATTAAGAATATCATATTTTGTTTCTGTTACCACCCTTAGCATATATGGCATTGGGGTTTGAGTGTTCCCTTTGGTCTTGAATTGTTAAAGATTGGAAACCTTATTGTACTTTGTGATAATATGTCGTGTAGTTTCTAAAATACCCAAATTGTGTTTACAAAAAACACAAGAGGTGAGTCTTTCTCATGGTATGTGTAGTTCTTTAACCTTAGTATGTTTAGGATAAGTGGAAATAAGCTAGAGCTGTGAACATGAAACTCTTCCCTATTTTCACCTCTTATTAAAGAGAGCAGAGATAGTGCTATTGCATGTAGAAGAAAATGTTCAAATTTCTATCTGACTGCAATAACATTCTTAGAATACCTCTGGGCTGCTCCTCAGGTGAAGCCTCTAGGGGGATTTTATCTTTATAAACTGACATAGACCTACTCAGCACCCTGTTAATCAAGTATATATTACAAAAATTCTCAGAATGAAACCCATTTGCAACACCTGAATCAAATTAGATTGGTCTAGCAAATTTGAGGGCTTGTTCTTCATCACTCTGTACTAGCAGGAAGATCTGGTAACACCTTCAGGCTGAGCTACATGAGCAGTTTTTGTCTATGTACAGACACATCTTGATTTTCAATACCTATATTTGAATATTCTTACAAGTTTTTTGGGGTTTTTTTTGGTTTTGGTTTTTTTTTGTTTGGTTGGTTTTTTTAGATAGAAAATTGCTGACCTGAGATATGCCCTGTGCTGAATTTCAAGGAAAACCTAAAATTATTCCTAAAAAGACAATTCAGTTTCTGACCGGCTCCAGCAGTTTCACCAATATCCTTCATTGTACCTCCTGCTGTGAACAGCTTACACCACCTTTACTTTTAAGGGCTCTAAACATTCTGAGGACAGTTGCTGCAAAAACCTCACCAGTAATTAACTACCAGCTCCCCTGATCACTTCATGTCTGCCTCAGCAGTGGGAAAAAGGGTCATTGTTACTAATAATGACACCATAAATTATACCCTTCATTGATTGACTGACTTTTGTTAACCTTGTAATGGCCATCTCCTGCTTCTTTAGGGATGATAGCGCCAGTAGCACAGTAAAGAAAATGTTGAGAAAGTTTTTGCTCACCTTCACCCCAGCCTGGTATGTGCTGAGCCAAGCGCAGTATGCGAGTGTGACTAGCACTTGAGGCAAGTGAGCAGGAAAGGGAAAGTCCAGGATCCTTGACTTTCTGTCTAACAGAAGATTGTTTAGTTTGGCTGCCTTAGCTGCTTAATCCAGAAGAAAATAATCACAAAAAAAAACCCAACAAGAAAAAAATCAGTAACTTCTGATGCTGCAGTGTTTTGGTTGAAAATCATATGCTAAACACAAGATCTTATTTTCTAGGCAAATATAAGATTTTACTTTGTGCCATTATTTACTGTGTTGTGAAAATAAGAGTAATGGCTGAATCTTCTGCTTTATCAGAGATGTGAACTGTTGAGAGTTTGTGGGAGAGGGGTAGGAGAGCTCTGTCTTCCAGCAAGGAGGGTGAAAGGTGCCCATGACTGTAGGTGTAGCAACATTAAGAGCTTCCTATTTCCTAGCCATTTCCCAAGTTTTCTGTCCCACTTTTGGCCTCTGGAAAGAAAGTATAAAATGGCCTTTTCCCCTTTTTCAGTATTTTCTTTATTTTTTCTGAAGAAGTATCAGATTGATTACTATTTGGCCTACAATGTTGTTTCTTTCCCCTGCTGTCTGGCAATGCTTGTTTAATATTTTAGTTTGGTGTCAACTTTTGTCAGGATGAGAATCTCACTCTGTAACCTCCCACATTGATAGTAACTAGGAGTAGCTATGGCTATGCATTTCTGCAGCCTTATTAGAATGCTATGAGATTTTTATTATCTCTTTCCTGTTCATGCTCCTCTGAGATTTGTTTATTGCCAGAGATCAAACATGCTATTTTTTAAAAAAATAGCAAAGGCAGATTCAGAAAGCTAAACAAAACAAAACAAAACAAACCCAACCCAACCCAACCAACCAAAAACAACAACAAAAAAAAAGACAACTTAGCCAAACCCAAAATAAACAATTTTTCTGCTTGGGCAGTCCATGTAACCCCCCTTTTTTCCTATAACATTTATGTGTCTCATTTGGCCTTTAGCAGAATTTATTGCAGGTAACACCATAGATGTAACAGCAAGATGACCCCGTTGGTTTTCTGTATTTATTTCCCTGTGTTTCAGAGTAGTACAAGGAGGAGACCACCTTGTACACCCTTCTGGAGCTGGAACAAGCTGTGTTTGGAGTGATGGGGTGTGCAATGAAGGACAGGGGAATGCTGGAAACAGGATTTTCAGGGGACTTGGGTCAGAAAAAAACGTAGAGTAACTTTTCCTAGCTCTTTTTTGTAGCTGCTGAAACTCTTTAGGCACATTACAAAAGAAGTAGGTATTGTTGGCAGCTCTAAAATAACCAAGGGCAAGAGATCCAACAAGAGTGCATTTTCAGTGTTCCAATTATGAGGTTGTTTATCCCACTGCATTTCAGATCCATGGTGATTCTCTTCCTGGGGTTTCCTATCAAGCAGCAGGCATTTGTGGCCTGCAGATAAGAACTACACATCTATCCTCAAGAATGTGCATGGCTTTTTCAGGAAAATGCAGGAACGTCATTCCTTGGATAGGGCTGGAGGATCTGCCCCAGCATGAACCTCCCGGCTGAGTTCAGCTGCAGTACTTGAAGACACACAGCGTTTCTCCCCTCAGCTCAGCAGTCCACTTGCAGGATGTTTTCTGCGGGAAGGCAAATACTCTTCCCTCTCACAGGTGAGAATACCTCCAGCAGGATGAGTGGGAGCCAGACCTCAGTGTCACAGCCACTTCTGCAGCCTAAAAACACCTTCAGGTACATCCATACGTTCTTAATGCCCAGCAACTAAGTGACAGAAACCATAAAGTTGCCTAGAGTAGAAGGAAACCAAATTTCTTTGATTTGAGAGAATAACCGTTCTTCAGTGCTCCTGGAAAGAGGGGTTTTTGAGATGCACATAATAGTAGAGGACTATGAGACAGAGAAATATGAATTAAATCCTTTACTGTGGCATCTGAATAGGTGTAAATTAGCATCTCAGATAATTTAATGCTATTTCTAATGAGATATCATGGTCTCAGCAAGGAGTTAAACTGTGCTTCAATTAACAAATTCCCCCAGAAAGGTTGGTATTTTACATCAGAGTGAAAAAGTTTAGAAACGTTGGGACCTCTCTCTCTGGATTTTTGTTTTTCCCCAGATGGTACCCATCCAAGAAAGTATCATGCTATCTTTTTGTTTGAAGAAAAATGAGGTTGCTATGGATCCACAAAACCCATTTTGACTTATAAGGAAGAGCAGAAGGGTAATATTGTTTCATGAAATTCTTCTGAAAACATCTGTCAAAAAATCACATTTAAAAAAAATGTCAGGCCCATTAAGAAATGTTGGACAGAAAAGCAAGAGAACATGAGTCGATTATTAGGTGCAAGGACTGGTAAATGTACACTTGGCACAACTCACTTTTGTATTTATCTTCTGAATGTGTGATTATGATGAACAGTATTTAAGTCTTCCAGGACACCTTTCAGCCCCCTAGATTCTGCGCTCTGATTTATAATTGCAGTAACTTAGGAACTCATGTAATTCCCTCCTGCTGTCTCCTGTCTTCAAGGAAGTTATTACATGCAGGAATAGTCTGTGTTGGACAAAGTGAAACCATGGATTTTGCCTGTTAGGTAAAGGTATAAAGACATAAACATTTCACTGGGAAATCTGGAACGGAAGTGGCATGTATCAGTCATAGTAGCATTTCTTAATGGGCCTGACACTGTTTCATGAGTATCCAGATGGCCTTATCCTCATTCACTCACCTGAAAGATAGCCTAATTATGAAGAAAAAAAATTCTGAAGTGTTCTGGGGCAGATATTGTGAATGTCTGTGTATGATTTTGAGTAGAAATGCAAATTGTTTACTTGTTTATGTAAGTTGCTAATAAGGAAAAACATAACAGAAATATAAAGGAGTTTAGTCAATGAAACACTAAATTCCTACGAGCAAAACAAAACCTGGTGCTGGGTTTATAAATACTGTTGACCGCTGCAGAAGTGACTGCTTGTCATAATGAAGTCTTAGGTACAAGGTCTGAGCTATGCACTTTCCTTTGAAGAGTCTGTACAGTGTGTATTATATTTCCAGAGTCTGAAGTGTCAAGGAGGTTCAGGTATTTCAGATTTCCTATCAGCACATTCTTTGCCAGGTTTTAAATCACAATAGGTT
>NW_010226110.1:12440-15151 GCF_000690775.1 Eurypyga helias
TAACTGACCTTATGTCTTACTAAACTTAGATGGGACTAACTACAGCAGACTTGAAAAAACAAACACTTTTACAAAACATTTTTGCCAACTGCCTTTCTGCAAAGAAAATTCAACAAGGATCTCTGTGTTTTGGGTGAGTTTTTTTTGTTTGTTTGTTTGCTTTGCTGGTTTTGGGGTTTTTTTTGGTGGGGGGCTGGGAAGCAAGTAAGTTTTATTTTATTGTAAGAGTGAGTTGGGAGGGGAGAGATGCTTTAAACTTCCATGCCCAGTTTTAGATGTGAGAAAGCATTCAGCACCCATCAATTCATTTTAACACCAAATGCTGTCAAAATTACTTCCTCAGAGGCTAATAGGTGTTGAACTCTCCTGAAAATCTCATCCTTAGAGAGCATTTTGCTTGTCAGTGTTTGAACAGAACTTGTTGTTAACATGCATACTTTAAGTCTCCAGCTCCAAACACTCTGTCTTTTCCGAAGCATCACTTTGCGTGTGACTTTCCTGTAACCTCATTCAGCATTCTTCAGTGCATATTTGACATCATTCATATTTCATTGTGACAAGCTCTCTAAATTCTAATACAGAATACTTTTAAAAAATGTCCTTTTGTGTGATGGTTACTGAGTTTGGGAATCATCATTAACTTACTGTAACTTAGTTCATTAAAATGAATAATACATACTTTTTTTTTTTTTTTAATAAATGACAGTGAAATATGTAGTCTTTTTCCAGGCATTAGTATTTCTCTGGTGGCAATATATCTTTTGATACATGCCACCTTTATATTCTTATTTATTTTCCTTGGAAATCACTCCTACTGGACATGCTTGCTTTATGCAGGAAGGGGTTGCTGCACAATCCTCTTTCATCTGGTTTGCACTCTTCCCTCAGACTTCTCATTTTAATTTCTCTCAGAATCAAATTGTGGTTGGAAACAATATTTTAAAATCAACAATAAGTTTCATTGGATGCTGCCTGACAAAGCCAAATGTAAACACAGAATAAACAGAGGCAATGCTCATATTGCAAATTATTTCTAAGGTTACAATGTGCATTGTGATCTATTTCCTATATCATGACCTTCACATTGCAGGAAAAGTTTGGAATATTTCCCCGGCCCTGTCTGAAACCAGGGAGCGCTGACTGTAGCTGCCTTCTCAGTTTACATCTGAGTCCACACTACCATGTTTTGTGCAGTGGGCTGGAGAGTGAATACATTTTCAGCTCAATTACTTGTACAACAGCAGTACAGCGTGATTCTCAAGTGCTCAACTTCCAGTACATGAGCAATCCCATTTTCTGCCCCCATTTTACCCTGGCTTCTCGTGCCTTGCTATGATTTTGACACATCCTGTTATTTGTATAATGCTAACTGTAACCACAGTAGCTAATTGTCATTAATAACAGCATTAATTTGAGATCTGTATGTCAGTAAGGCTGATTTCCCACTGCCAATCAACACCTGAAATGTTAAAAATGTTGGCAAGGAAAATTACAGTGGAAGACATTCAGACACAGAAAACTTCATATCATGTCTAGTTAGAAAGAAATTTGTCCAACAGTAATAATAAAAAAGTGTGGCACTGACTGAGAACTTCATGCAGTACAGATAAAACTAAAAGCAGGCACTCTCTGAATGATGTATCTACCCCAGGAAAAGAGAGGGAAGGAAAAGCTGAATGGTGGAGCTGGGAAATGGGAAGGAAAAGGCTGGTGGAGCTGGGATAGTCAGATGGGGAGAAAGACAAGCTGGCAGTTCCAGTAGCAGAGGCAGGAATGACAGACAAATTCACTGTGTCTTCCTGCAAAAAAGGGGATGAGGACTTTCTCTCTTCTCTAGGCATGATAGGCTGCTGAGGGAGGTGTGGGTGTTTAACCTGGAGAAGAGGAGGCTCAGGGGAGACCTTATGCATCCCTACAAACACCTCCTGAAAGGAGGCTGTAGCGAGGTGGGTCGTTGGTCTCTTTTCCCAAGAAGCAAGTGATGAAACAGACTCAAGTTGTGCCAGGGGAGGTTTAGATTGGATATTAGGAAAAAAATTCTTCACCAAAAGGGTGTCAAGCATTGGAATGGGCTGCCCAGGGAGGTGGTTGAGTCACCACCCTTGGAGGTCTTTAAAGATGTGGTGCTTAGGGACATGGTTTAGTGGTGGTATTAGCAGTGCAGGTTAATAGTTGGACTTGATGTTCTTATATGTCTTTCCAACCTAAATGATTCTATGATTCTATGATTTTGAAATACACAAAGCACGTAACCAAAACATGCCTATGTAACTACATGGACTTGTAGTAGCTCTAAGCCCTTCACAGTGTATTTCTGTGTGTCCAGAGCTGCTGTTGGAATTGCATCAAAGTTCAACAGAAAAGGCCCTTTGAAATATATTATGTTTGTGGTTACTATATATATATTTTATTCTAGGTCATGGACAATATCTTACATTAGCAGAAATGCAGGTTTTGTTCAAAAATATTTTTCTTCCTTCAGTGCCTTTATCAATGTGTGTTTTTAATGAGTTCTTACTTTTTACAGAAAGATTCCTTCTACAGAATAAACTTCGGCCAATCTGTGGCTGATCCTGTGGTATAATGTTAGCTGCGCAAGAAAATACAGAAAACCTCATGACTGATTCTTCTGGATCCATTCCCATATTATTATAAAAGCAAAGCCACACAACCTGTGGAACTTTTGTCAGAGGAAGGAAAGAGGGTGGGGA
>NW_010226110.1:15182-28490 GCF_000690775.1 Eurypyga helias
GAGGCTTGAACACCTTATACATATCACAGCATCAATCCATTGTGTAAAAGAAGAAAAACAGAAAAACTTGCTGATGTGTTGTTGTCTGCACAACTTCCTCAGTCACACTGAAGGCAACTGCTGTAAAGGATGCCACTGCTCTTGTGTTTCCTCTTGGCCTTGTTTCCCCATTGTTCATGACATCATATTTAGGGATCTGAGCTGTCAACTTTTGGCAGCAAATCATGATGGGATAGAATTAGATGTAATGGTGAGCTAGATTTTCAGAATATTGACTTACAGATAACTTGAACAGAGTAGGTTCAGATGTGATTTTATAGCACCTTCAAGCCCATCTAACTCTAGCTACTGCAAGATCATCACACTACTCATCCTACATCCACTTTTGCTTTGCTGCTTTCCCGTGTTTGGGAAGCTAAGGCCACTAGGCAGGATAAAATTGAAAGAACATTAATGCAGCATAGCTCCTTGGGCCAGGTTACTCTTCTAACACTAGCATTGTGGGCAGGGAAAGAAGGGAAAAGAATGGAACTACCCTTTTCAATGTCCCTGTAGAGACCACCTCATGCAATTTCAGAACTGCATTCCCAGTGACTTATACTGAGGATGTACTTCTCCATCCTCAAGTCCCTGCTGAAGTCCTTGCTGCTAAACAGCTGCAAGGTTTGCAAAGTGATCATAAGGTATCAGCATCTGGCTCTGTAATGGGCAGCACCAATGAAATGATTGTGTGAAGTAGAAAGCAGAGAAGTACCTGGCTTCTTACTTCCAGGTTCACTTTCTGGTCGGATAACCTGTCTTCCCCTCCCCAACCTCCCCCTTCATAGCTGTCTGCACTGGCAAAGGCTAAAATGATTTAAAGGATTTAAAGAACAAAACTCAATAACCTTTGTTAGCAGTCAGGATGGGAAAAGATCTTGTCCTGCAGACAACATTTTATAATGAGATTCAGGAAGAAGGCTACAACATTAGCACTGGTGCAATGGAAATACGAGACTGTCCTTGAAGATACCAGTTTCAGTGTGCAGGGTTAAGTACAGCAGTATTCTGAAGTTACATGACAGGAGAAATCTAAGAAGAAACTAATTAACCAGAAAACAGTTTGGAGTTTGGGCTGGTACTCAGAGCAAGGTGAGGGACCATGCAGAGGCACTGCTTACAGGGTAAGGAAATGGCTTGCATTTTGTAGGAAAAATAGTGTGACATTGTACCTGATTGTAGCTGATACCATCAGTTTGTTTAAACAGAAATTGTACAGACAGATTTAATTCTGATATTTAAAGACTAACCACCATTATTGGCATGCAAGTTTCATGATCTTTTCATATGGGCTCTGTTTGTGAGCTATAATGCTGCGGTACTTGGAGCAGCAGCTTTTCCATTTCCCTCGAAAGGCTGCTTGGAGCTGTGCTCTGGAATGTCCCATGCTGAGCGGTGGTGCAGAGCACGGTGCCGAATCCAGCAGAACCACAGAATTCCTCTCCTGAGGAGCACTGAATGGTGTGAAGGCTCAACCTCTGGGCCATACCTCTGCTGTTTAGGCTGCTTTCTCCCCGGTTAGGTACAGTTCTGTGCAAATTCGTTGTTGCAGCTGCTCTCTGGCCTGTGTTAAAATACAGGCTGTGCTAGGGAGTTGCTTCATCAACAGCTGAAAGTTCTTTTGGAGCATATAATTGTTCCTACTACACTGTAGAACAGTCCACTGACTGAAACTGAGTATTGTCCAAATAGCACAGCATGAAAGCCCAGCTGATACACAGTTTTTCATAGTACTAGTACCTTCAAACTGCCATGAGAGCTGTAAAAGCTAGGAGTTTTTGGGAACCCTTAGTTTATATATCAGTTGAAAAATTAGCCTTTCAATACTTTGCACTGAGCTGAATCCTTTAGTCGATAATGAAGAGGGCCACCTATTGAGTCACTAATGATACTGCTACAGGAGCTCTTCCCTTATGCACTCACCAGGACCTCTCTGAGCTTTGGAAGTTACCTAAACATGTGTTTAAGGCTTTCTCAAAGTTAAGCACATGCTTAAGAATCCTTTAACGTGTAGACATATCTTACAGACTGAAAAACAAGATTCAGAAAGGAAAGTTCATATGCCTAAGTTGCATTGCTTCTAGCTATAATTTCATATAATTATGTAGAAGTGGTTTATCAATAATTCAATCATTCCATTAGTTTTGTGTTAAGGTGTTAATAGAGTTAAGTGAGTTAATGCATGCATAATTTATCAATCTATAAGCTAAATAGTTTAAAATGCAATATGCAGACTTAGCATGATGATAGCTTATAAAACATGCTTACAAAATGTGCTGTCTGCATTGGCTCTAGCATAGCTGGAACACTGAGGTGTTGAAAAGCAACAGAGAGAAGAAAATACAACCCTCAGGGTCCATACACAAGCAAGAGGGGGAAAACCATTGAGGTCAAGCTGAAAGATACCAGTGGAAGAGGTTGTGTTTGGAAAATGCAGGTAGAGTGTTAAATCCCAACCGTTGTGCTACACGGTCTTCAGTTTTATCTGAAGAGCTACCCTTTTCCTCTACTTTTTTTTTTTTTTTCTTTTCCATAACGGAATCACAGTTACATAGTTGAGCTATGAATCTCTCTTAACTGGGGGTAGCACTTGCCAGGAATATCCAGAATTACCCCAAGTGTGTATATTCCGTGTGGTGTTTTTGTATTTATTGGGACCGTGTCTATAGAAGAAATGAATGAGACATATGAATCACATTTATGTATTACATTGAGCTAATTAAAGTTAGTGGAAGATGCTGGATGTCATTAATTCCAAAACCTGAGGTAAGAGTTTAAGCATGTGTGTTTTTTTAAAAAAAACCATGGTCTTGAAGTTTAGATGTAACTTTGAATCTGAAAGATGTTCAGTGGACTTATAGTTGTTCTGTCAAGTACTCTCCAAGATATTTCTTTATTCTATTTTCACATTTAAGATTGTGAACCTAGTTACCAAAAACAAAAGGTGGGGGGACAAATGATTTCAGAATCTTAAAGAATTAAATTTAAATTTAGCTTAAAATATGCAGGCTGACATGGCAAAGGCATAAAAGATATTTTTCTGTAGAAGTAAGAATAAACATTTTCTCTACACTTTTTTTTTTTTTTTTGGTGTATGGTTCAGTTCTAATGATTTTTCTTTTTGTTTGGATTTCTGAGCTAAACTTTTATCTAGCTTATAAGGCAACAAGCCAGGTGCATTATTTTTTGGACTGACAATACTAACTAGAAGCCACTCTCTAACACAGATTAAATGAAACTGCTTTCTCTGTTTTCTGATCATTTAAATACTTCCTTTTTGTTCAACTGGGGAAGCAATAGGAGACAAATGCCACAGTATAAACACACAATTACTTACTGGGACTGACAACGGTGTCAGCTGTTAATGTGTTTTGTAGTCAGAAAGAAACATGACTGGGAAAGTTTACAATCACACTATCTGTGGTTTAGATATTTACCTCTTCCTGTTGCAAATACACCTTTAATGAGTAAAGACTAAAATGCTTTACCTAGTTAGTTTTGTGTTTGTTTGATTAATGCAAAATTAAGTGGCGAAGAAGCCTAGAACCAGCCCCCGAGAGGCTAGGGAGACCAGCTATAGCCACAGCCATGACACTGGTGACCAAGGGAAACCATCTGGAAACCTCAGCAGCACTTGCCAGCGTTGCTCATCACTGAGCGGTGTTGGCACCAACCCTTCAAAGTCGTAGAGTAAAACCATTTTTTAAACTGTGCATCTGTTAATTGTAAGAAAAAGTGACTCTACAGAGTTACCTTAAAAATAATGAGAATAACTACAAGTACCCATTCCACCAGATATTTTACTTCCTGCTAAGCAGTTGTTTTTATTCCTGTTGCTACTCAGGGCCAGCAGTGGCAGAACCCAGAGGAGCTGCAGCTCTGAAATAGGCCAGATGCAGATTAAAGAGATCTTGCTGCCTCCTTTGAGGCAATATTCAATATTACCTTCAAATATACTCCATTTTTCGGTTGTGTCTGAGAATAGATTGGAAATGATTAGTTGACCAGATGTGAAACCTCTTACATGTAAGAAGCCAGCAGGGAGAGAAAGACCATATTTTGAATAGCGATAATGTATCATGTATATGTTCAATTTTTTTTGCTTTTCTGCCCTTTTCTGTGCCGAGTAACTGAAGATTTTTCTGTTTGCTTTATTTGGTGCTGTTACCATGAGGAAAAATGTCCAGGCAAGGTAATGTTTCAGGCAAGATAAGCTACCTGGAAGATATTCAAAGCCAATATTTGGCTTCCTTGAGCAGGTGACTCTTTTATAAAAGTAAATTAATATATGGCAAGAGAAGAATGTGGATCCTATCAAGCTGTTTCTTCAATAAAAGGGAGGATTTTGATGCACTTTGAAATGTGAATGTCCTAGTACGGGGAATTTTTATTAATTAATTCATCTGTTCAAAGCCACAGCTTGCACTGTAGTCATCATAATCTGAGGGAAAAATACCTGCAACCCTTATTCTTGTCCCCCTAAAAACAACTCATGTGACTGGCCAATGAAGTAGCTTCCATTTAACCATAGTGTTTTGGGAGATGTTTCTGATAGCAGTTTGGGAGATTCAGGTGCATCCAGTACCTCCTGGAAAGAGCAAGAGCATCACTAAAATTTTCCCTCAGACTCTGGATCTAGTGTTGGCTTTCCCTATGGAGAAGCTGGGGGAAATGATTTGCAGGGTTGGTAGCACCTTGTCTTTATTCAGCCATAGTTTTAGCAATTTGGGCTCACAGTGTTTCAAGCCACAGAGGACTTGATATTTATTCTCATGTTATTTAGTCTAATTATAGAGTAATGGAGTCACATATATTTGCCTTATGAGTTCAAAAACTCTTCTGTCCTTCAAAAAACTTTCTGTCCTTCCAGCACTTCCTAGCCACCTGCAGTGGAATTCCGGCTTTGCACTGTCACCTTCTGATGCATCCCACAGGTAATTAAATTAACTAGTAAAACAATAACTTTCATTTCAGAAGGAAAAAGATAGAACAAGAGACTGCATGAGAATGGCATCGCCATGGCAGCAGCATCACCATGTCTCCTTGATGGCAAAGTCTCTCTGATTTTCCTCTTATTCTGTGGAGGAAGGTTCCCAGAAAAAAAGGTTTACTATATTTTGTGTATGAACACGTGATGAATACTTAATGCGATTGACATTATCTTCAATAGAATGCCTAAAATTGTGAATAGATTCCAGAAATCTGTAGCACAGGTTCATTTGTAATAGAAAATCAGCAGATTACACAGTACACCTGTATTATTGATATTTCTGCTGCTTAATATGTATGCTACATACCCTTATACTGAGTTGCCAGTGAATCTGGAGTCTGAATGCTGCTACTGTCACCCTCTGAGTTTTGGTCAATATTTTTAAAATTTTCAGCTTGTTCACAATAATTCCATTAGTTTGTGATGCCTGAGAGAAGAATGTGCTTAGTGCTCTAGGTAGAGCAACAGAAGGTTGCTCTCCTTCAGTTTGTTTGGGTTAGGATGGGCAACACTTCATGCTGTTCCCAATTCCCAAAAATGAAAAAACCTGCTTTTTATGGAAAATTCAGCTTTGAGAGCAGTTTAATCAAAACACTTTTTCATTGATCAACGGACTTAAAAAAGTAAGGAAGTGAATTTGGCTGTGTCCATTCCCCTGTTGCCTCATACCCTCTCTCAAACCATCTACTGGTAAATTACATTATGAAAATGTTTCCAGAAACATGTGTGATACACCAGAAGCTTCATAAAATGTACTAATGAGGAAGAAGGTCATGTATTTTTGCTTAACAGTTGGAATAGGGCTTGAATTTTTAAATTTTATGGAGGATTTACCCTTGCAACCGTTATTTGACATTTGTTAAACAGATAAACAGAAGGTAAGAGGCAACCTCCAGTCACACAGTATCAGTGTCACGGATATTGTGAAAAAGCAGTGATATGTCACCAGAATCAAGTGGAATGGAACCTGAAACAGAGGAAATGGTTATTACCTGTGTAACCAGACTATTTGACTGAAATTTGCTGACTTCTTTCAAAAATGTTTGTAGAGGGAACTTTGTGGTTAGAGCTAGACATGACACCATAAACAGTTTCTGTTAAACCTACTAATTTTTTTGGTTGTTTAGGTCTCACTGAAATGAAAATATGAAAAAGTAGCCAAGGATCAACAAATTCTGATCAAGAAAGAATATTGGAATCTCTAGAAATAGTTATTTTTAGAGTTATTATATATTGTTATAATTAATCTCACAATTTATTTTCTAAAGCTGCTGAGGATCTAGTTTTATGATCATAAGAATGTGGATATATTTTTATTTTTCTTTTTAGTTCAGGTTAATTATGATTGCCAGTTAATACAAACAACTATTTTTATAGGTAAAAAGTGTTTTGATCTTTGGTTTGGTTTTGTTTTGTTTTGTTTTGTTTTGTTTCGTTTTGTTTGGTGTTGGGTTTTTTTGTTTATTTAGTTTTTTGGTAAACTTAAACACAGTGTATTTTTTACTGATAAAATTAAAGCTGGTCACAGATTCACAGATTTCATTGTGTAGGTAATACAGCCATTGAACAAATAATTTCGGATGTTTCTAAACAACTTTTAGTAGCTTGTAATTGATACAACTGATAGAGGAGTCACACAAAGGGATGCTTTTCACTCAGCAACCTCTCTTTCTGTCAGTGCAATTGTAAATTATGTCCTTAAACTGTATATAACATATTTGACACAGCTAATCTAAGCATTTTCTGTTAGGTGAAAAGTCATGCCAAGTTTTACTATGTACGTTATCCCTAGTCCTTTACAATATATGACCCTGTTACACTCAATGCATGACTCCTAAATCTTACAGTTATTGGAATAGGCATTTTCTGTTGGTGTTTGATTTGCTTTTTTAAAAAATATATCTCCTTTTGCCCAATTTATCTTTGCCATTAACCATCACAGTTGGCTCCAATGAAGTATTAGGTGTACAGATGATTACAGGTGCCCACCAAAGCTCCTCTATCACTGCCCTCCTCCAGTGGGCAGGGGAGAGAAAATAAAATGAAGGACTCGGATTGAGATAAGGACAGGGAGGGATCATTCGCCAGTTACCATCATGAGCACAACAGACTTGACTTGGGAGAATTAGTTTCATCTATTACCAATCAAATCAGAATAGAATAATAAAAAATAAAACCAAATCTTAAAATGCCTCTCACCCCTCCCTTCTTCCCAGACACGGCTTTGCTCCCCATTTTTCTACCTCCTCCTCTCCAGAACTGCAGGGGATGGGGAATGGGTGACATGGTCAATCCATCATACACTGTCTCTGACACTCCTTCCTCCTCAGGGGAAGATCCTCATGCTCTGCCCTTGCTCCAGCCTGAGGTCCCTCCCACGGGAGACAGTCCTCCACCAACTTTTCCAATGTGAGTCCTTCCCACAGGCTGCAGTTTTCCATGAACTCTCCTTCTCCACTGACCTCGGGAGGGGGGAGTTGCAGGGTGATTCCTCCCATGTATTCTCACTCCTCTCTCTGGCTGCAGTTGCACAGCCATATTTTCTATGTCTTAAATATGCAACTCCATAGGCACTACTGCCTTAGCCATCAGCAGTTCTGTCTTGGAGCCGGCTGGCATTGGCTCTGTCAGACACGGAATTTTTAGCAGCTTCTCACAGAAGCTACCCCTGTAGACTCCCACTACCACACCCTTGCCAAAGAAAACCAACACTCAATGAACTTATTATCCTTTTTTTTTAGACTCTCTTTTTTTCCCTCTTTTTTAAGTTCTAAAGGAAAAAATTAAGGAAAAGTAAAAAAAAAAGAAGAAAAAATAACTGTAATGAAATTATGAGATATGAAGTAAATTTCATTCTGATTTCCTCTGTGTGTGTATGTTTGTGTTTCATCTACAGTACAGAAAAATGTTACACTTTTTACTGTTCCTAATGCAAAACATTTCCCACATAGTTATTATTAATAGTGATTGTCCATCACTGTTAATGGTAACCAACAATTTGTGTTTTATAGTGACTGTATGTGAGTGTTTTTAATATGGGTACAAGCTCCAGCTTGTGCAAATGAAACTTTTTAAACCCTAATTTGGGGAACAAAATGTCAAGATGACCCTTAAGATTATATTTTCCTAAGTTTTCCTTGGATTCTCCTTTCCTTCTTTTGCTTCTTTGATATGAATTATTGCAAATGCCATTAGATCATCATCATAAATCGTTGCAACTTTTCCTGTCATAAACATCATGTTCCCATGTGGCAATGAATATTCAGAAATTTGGGGCTATATTTTAGGCAATATTTATACCTTTCAAGATATCCACATGAGATCATTTACTGAGTTTCATTTCACCTCAAAATGCATTTTTCTGTAATCTGAGGTTTGGCATTTGGATAAAGTTCTCTACTCACCCCACTGACACCTTGAATTTATACTTGGAACACTGTTGATATAAGTGTCCTGTTAAGAAGGTGTTTCTAGTGTGGTAATCCACCAGCAAATTTTCTCTTTCTGAATAAACTTATATCAAAATAACTTTATTTTTTTGATTGATTTCATGTAAAGTACACATGTTTACAAGCATTTTCTACCATTGTTTATTTAAGATCACTCTTGCCCTACAGATCCAGTGAGATGTTTCAAAAAGCACTGCTGGCTTTGGACAGTCAGTTTCCTTTTTCTTGTGTCAGTCATGTTATACTAACATTAAAAATAGCAGCCCACTGGGCAGGATCTTTAATAAAACTAAAAATTACCGGAAAATATCATCATGGCCAGCAGGTATGCTGACTTGGATATTGGATAACTTTTATCTGTGTCAGGTAGAACTGGCACAGAAGGAATATATTTCATTTAAAATAAACTAGAGTCATAGAATTAGAATGGCATTCTATCCAGACACAAAATGGGCACAGATAAACATGTGGAGCCTGAGTATGGAGTAGGGGAGAAAGTAGCCCTGATTCAATTACTGCAAAATGCAAAATACACAGAAGACACAGAGTTTCCCAGACACATAAAAAAATAAAGGTATCCTCCAGAAGGTCTCTCAAGGATGCCTAAGCTGTAATACATCTTGCTCCTTGGGATCCTGTGTTACATCCTGTATTCCTTGTGACTTTGTGGTGCTTTTGGAGCCTACAATTGCCCAATATTTCATTAAGAACTGCAGCTTATAACAAATATTAAGAAGTTCTTGGACTTTCATCTATCATCTTCTTTGGAAAAGCTTTTGAAGGAGTACCTATAGCTGAACTTCGAGAGAATGAAATCATTAAAGATTCATATATCTCCAAGTTTTAATCTAGTTTGGACTGTTGACCTTTATTTATTCAATTGCTAGGTTTTCTCATCTTAGAGCATGCTGAGTTACAAAACCTGCTCTTGACCTTAACTTGGAAAAAAGCCATGCAACTTCTTTTCCTGCAACCCACTTTCTGCAGTCCAAAATTCTAAGAAAATTATTCCACCGGGGAGCCCTGCTGATGCTATGTGTACAATGCCCATCTTTTTCTATTCATTCTAGTTCAAGTGAAACTCAAGGGCAACTCCTATTAAGGGATGATAGGATTCATCCTCACCTGAGCTTCATGACGCTCTGCAAAGCCTTCCTAAAAGTGTTAGTTGAGGCTGACTTTGAGGTGTGAGTTAAAGTACGGGCAGTACATATGCCAGCACCAATCCTGGCACCACCATGCATCAGAACAGGAAACAGTCTACACTTGCACTCAGGTCTCCAGGATTACCCCAAAACTGAAAATTGCTAGGGATTCCACTGAGTCTGGATATTACTCAAGGCATCAAAAATATCATGTAGAAATCTTGATAGTGTGACCATATCATTTAAATTCAGAGGACTCTGTTTATACCAGTCCAGCAAATCCCCTGATTTACATATGGTGTTGTTGAGACAGGATCGGAATTGGAATGTTGACTTGACGATCGTATTAATTATAGTGAAAAGTGCTGTCCATAGCCTTCCTAAACATGATGCATGCTGTGCATGCAGTATTATTGAGGTGGTTCAGTGAACCTTGCAGCTGCTACTTAAAGAAGAAGTTTTGTAGTAACAGCGTTATTGTCTATCATCTCATTTGCTTCACCAATATATGTAGAGGTAGTAGCTCTCCAGATTAGAGCTCTTAAAACCCGAATCATATGGTGTCTTTTACTACTAACTCACTTAGTAAGTGTAGCTTTATAAAAGTTGGCAGGTAGAGAAGTAAAAACAGGGCCTTAAATTTATCATTCAGGTGATTCTTATGTTCTTTTGTTCACCATTAAAATATACTGCAACAAGATATTCTAATTTATAAAAGAAGTTTTTGGAAAGAACTAATCACATGAAGTTAATTGAGCAAATTGTTATTAGGTAGAAATTTGGATAACATCAAATTCAAAGCCCTTAATCCAAAGCATTTTAGCAGAAGGAGATTATTTAAGTACAGCACTACTCTCAGAAATTATGTTGGTATTTCTCACCTAAAACCTTCTTTTCTCCACCACAACTCTACACATCTGATGTAAACCAAAAATATTTCCATTGAAGCTTATGAAGGTCATGAGAGACAGACATGGGATATCAAGTCCTTCAGCTACAAGTCTGTCTATTGCTGTCTCATTTCCAAATTCATCCTTATCTTCTCTGTGACTCCTAATAAATGCCTTAGGATTTTCAGTCTCGACTATTACAATTCATTCTTGTAAAACCTCCTAAAATCCCACTTTCTAAATGTCAAGAGGTCCCAGCTGATGTCTCATTCCAGGAAATAAGACCATCCACTGACATCTTGGTTTCCTATTCATCTTTAAGGCCAGTTAAAAAAAAAAAAAAAAAAAAGTCTTTGTTTTTAATATGATTACCCTGTGTTCATATGCCTATATACACCACTACGATAATCATGTGGTTCACTTCTTTCATTTTGAAAGTAGGCTGCTTTATTCTTCATCCCCAAAGTCTCTGTATCCTTTTTCTTTACCTCATCAGGAAGTGATCAGTGCTACTTTGCACTGAAAGCCTAAAAGACAAAGGTTGTGCTCTTCCCAACTTAAGCCACATGCCCATACAAGCCAGGTATGGCACGACCAGAATTAAAAGCTCAGAAACATAATAAAATCATGTCTTTTAGGGGATTGGTGTACCTGATGTATGCCCGAAGAACACTGTCCTTTTGCTCAACAGATCTATCCTTACATCTACGTTTATAAACTCATAGCACATAATTTGAACTGTCTCTGGGCTAAACAAGCAGTCTAAATGAGGAAAGCAGGCATGCCTAAAACTTGTTGCATTGTGCTATATCCAGAGAGCCACAGCATTTCTCAATCCCTACAGCAACCCCTCTATAATCACTTTTCTGAACAAGCTTGTCTGGTTTGCCACCTTCTTGAGCTCACGCTAAGGCCACCTGTCCTAATAGTTTTATCAAGCCTCCTTAACAAGTCTGGTGCTTTGTTCAAGGCTCCTTGCAGCAAAAGAAGAGTTTCTTGAATCCTGTGGGTTTTTCATTATTCAGCTGACACTTCTTTGTTTGGAAAGGGAGTGTAGTGGCTGTGAGGTGACTTTTCTGCAGAGGAGAGAGCCTCTCGCAGATCCTCGCTTGACAGCTGTGAACTGCTTGTGTCGTAGCCGCTGACTGCTTGTTTCATCGTTAAAAGACACACCAAATGCATGCATCCCCATAAAGACTAAGCTGTAGTCATGGGAACTTAATCAGACAACATTTCCTGTTGCTAACCTTCCATGCCAAACAGGTAAGTCTTTCAATTTTGAAACACATTGGTTTGCATTGTCTGTATTACCACATTAAACACTTCGTATCAGATGTGTTATTTTCATTGCTCAGATATATGCCTATGATAGTAATTTGAGGCACAAAGTGGATTTTTATAGGCCCATAGACCAATGTGTAAATACAATGTGCAGACAATATCACCTTGTATCAGTCTTCATTTCTACTGTGACTCTTCATTTCTACTGTGACTTTACTCATTTTTACCTGTATTTAATCTATTTATTTATGTATTGATTTATTTATTTTGGATAACAGAAACAGCTCCAGATAAAATGTTTTCAATTTATAGCAGGATTTTTACTACATAACTATATATATTATACAAATCAGCCTCAGTAGTTTGTTATTCCCCATGGAATTCTTCCCAACTAAACTTTTCTCTTAAAATTCAAGGAAAAATGTTTTTCTGCTCATGCTAGGGTAAATAGAATCATGGCACTGTATATTTTTGTGTGCATTCAAGTCCACATGGTTAGACCTATCTGATTTGATGTATTTCATAGTCACCACAGGCAAATTTGAAAATGTAAAATTGAATTAATGAACTTAATGCCACAAAAGGAACATGCTTTTGTCTGAACACTTCTGCAAACGTTATGTATAGTTTAAAATTAAACCGTGTCACTCCAAACCCATGAAGTTCTGTAAAACCTCAGTTAGAAAAGAACATCAGCGATCTTTCGGTAGTGTAAGGGATGCTGCCTTTCTCCATACATCATTAAAACTGCCCACTGGTCTGAAACTGCTGGAGTTGTGTGGCTAACCATCACAGACACAGTTCTACTTTAAGCCATTAAAGATGCTCTGCCAACTACAGGCAAAGACAAGAGACCTAGTGTAAACCTCTAAGAAACCATCTAAAGAACCAAAAAAAGTCTGATATGCAATCTTGGAAACTGCTGGCTTCCTCTGCTTAGACATATTGACGGAAGAGTCTATACTTTTCAAAATGGTCCGGAATTGCCAGGATTATTTGGACACAACATGATGAAGTATGTTATTTGGAAGGAGACCATGGATATGACATGTGATGCAGATGAAGTATTTTTTGGAATGAGCTAAGCACTGGTAATTGACATAAAATATTACTCAAATGACTCTACCAGAGTGTATTTGGTTTGCGTGGCAAGGTTTTGCTGGCAGGGAGGCTACAGGGGTGGCTTCTGTGAGGATGCTGAAACCCGCCTCTGTGTCCAACATCGCCAATGCCAGCCGGCTCCAAGATGGACCCACCGACGGCCAAGGCAAAGACAATAAGCAGCAGTCAAAATGCCCCTGGGGTAACATCTTTAAGAAGGGAAAAAAAACCAAAAAGGGGTACATTTTGCAGTCGAGGGAGAGAGCAAGATGTGAGAGACAATGCTGCAGCCCCCAAGGTCAGTGGAGAAGGAGGGGAAGGAGGTGCTCCAGGTGCCAGAGCAGAGTTTCCAGACCATGGTGAGATCAGCTGTGCCATGCAGCCATGAGGGGTCACAGAGACGGAACAGACCT
>NW_010226110.1:28558-36813 GCF_000690775.1 Eurypyga helias
GCTCGTGTCAGGAGCTGTGGCCCATGGAGAGAGGAGCCCAGGCTGGAGCAGGTTTGCTGGCAGGACTTGTGACCCCGGGGGGTCAGGTTGGGGCAGGGTCTCCTGAAGGATGGCACCCTGTGGGGGTGGGGGAGGACACCCGCTGGAGCAGCTTGGGAAGAACTGCAGCCCTTGGGAAAGACTCAAGCTGGAGAAGTTCATGGAGGAGTGTATCCTACGGGATGGACCCCATGCTGGAGCAGGGCAGAGTGTGATGATTATTCCTTTCCCCAGGCTGTGTCTGTTTTTCCGAGAAGAGTAACTGATGAGCAATCTCTCCCTGTCTTTATCTCAATGCACGAGTCTTTCATTATATTTTCTCTCCACTGCCCAGCTGAGTAGGGGAGTGACAGAGGGGCTTTTGTGGGCACCTGTCCCCCAGCTTGGGCTAACCTACCACAGAGAATTATAATTTACATTTATGTAAAGGCAGCTGGTAAGATTTTCCAGTAGAGGTGAGGTTGTGTTGAAAAATGCTTTATATCTTCAAGAACACAGGAAAAATATCTGATCCAAGTTGAGGTTTTGTGGAGTCACCTTCTAGACCCTGAAATTCCTATGGTGTGATACTTATAATACCTTTCAAGTGCATGACAGAAACCCAAGTCTATAACTTCTACAACCAACTTGAACCAATGCCTATATCATGGTGACTTTTTTAGAAAACAGTGTTTAAACAGGTATTCAGAGGGATAGTTGAATCTGCTCTCTGGCTGATGTGTCAGTCTGTCAGTCCAAACAGGGTCACTGTGGCACTCTGTGCAAACTACAATGTCCAGAAACTTCAGAAAAATTTGAGAATAATTTGGGCTTGTGCTTCATTTCCCTATTTTCAGAGGTTTTGATGATACAAATGTAGTCACAATTCAGGAAAGATACAAAATAATATTTACCCCAAACCCACAACACTTTTGGGACAGGAAATATGTGCAAAATCTGCACTTGTAATACCGTACAGAAAATAAATATGATGGAACATTTCATTCAGAAATTGCAGGGCACACTGAAATGTAATAAAAAATTTCTTAACCTGAATGTATTTTAATTTACTATATGTTAATTATTCTGACTTCTCAGAATGACAATAAAACTAGCACATAAGTCCAAAAACAACTTCTTTAACTTGGGTGTGTTCTTTATTACCTCTTCAAGATACTCTCCCAGTTTTACCGGTACATCATATTCATTACTTCACCTCCTGTATGTAAATTGAGAAGTGTTCTGATGAAGAGACAGGAGGAGGAGGGAGGAACATCCTCTCTCTTTCTCCTTACAAGCACAAAAGTGGAATAATCCAGAGGAATCTTTCCAAGGAGAAACATCACTTCCACCGTTCCTCAGCATGACATGCAGAAGAGCCCTGACAGGCAGCATGAATGAAATACATGGACTTATAGCTCAATGAGATGTGTACAATGGAAGTGCCCTTTACCCTGGCTAGGTCAGGTCCTTGCAGGAACATGACCACAGAATATTGGATTGGACTTTTTTCCTGGTTAAGGGCATGTAAACTACCTGCCAGAGGTCAGTCATATTTCGCTGGGGTAGTAAACTTTGCCCCTCACACACAGGAAACCATTAAGAACAGGGCTGTCTTCCTAAATTTCAGGTTCCTCTCTGCTACACCACCATATATCCTTCATTTTAAGTCATGCTGCAGTAAACATTTAAAGGAATGCATTGCTCTATTTGATGGAAAAGGGTTTGTAAAATTACACAGTAAGCATCTAACCATTTAAAAATCTGACTCTCTGCCTCTTAAGTGTTCAAAGCATGGTTGCTTCCCCTAGCTCTTAGGAGGATGTTGGCACCACTGTGGTTCTGATACAGCCGACGCTGCTTCCGTGATGGATGATTGTAAACTGAATTCACATGCCACTGTGAACCCACATCAAGCAGTTGATTTGTGCATAAAGCCCAGCGAGGTGGGTCATGCTCCTCCACAGGCTGCCCCTCCTGCCCATGGCCATCTCTCTGCTTGCCTGTTAACACCCCAGTGGACAAGGTTTCTCCCAGGTCATGTGTCAGCGTAGCAAATCAACAGTAAGGAGCACAGAGCCATGCAGGGAACCTTGTTTAGATAACACCAGGTGTCAGTTAGGTGCTTTGCTTTGCATAAAATACAATACCTCACACTTTAGGACCTGGTTTTAGTACCATTTAAAAAGGACGAAGTTAGCACACAGAGCTGAAAATAACGAAGCAAAAGTAAGGATCACTGCCTACAGTTTATTTGTCTCTGCCAGCTGACTGAAACATCTATCGTTTGCTGCAGAAGAGCGAACTTCCCATCAGAAAATTGTCTGTTGGTGCAAGAGACTGATGCACAAGGAGTCATTGTACATGGCAGAAACAGGAAGAAATGGAGCATATTTAGCAGAAAAATACTTTTGTTTATGTATATTTCAGCAACATCAACCTTTCTGAGTCATCCTCAAGACATTTTATTTAGGATTCATTCATTGTTTCAGTCCTTGAAAACTTTATTTCCTTTAAAATAATTTATACTATTAGATCATATGAAAAAAGTCTTGAAATGAACACTCCTCTTGCTTTATTCTTTTATTCCTCCTTTTCACTATGACTCATCTTTTCTCTTGTCTTTTTTTTTTTTAATCTCATGAAACTGGATAGAACATATTTAATGAAAGTACCATAGGTCTTTTGCAGTTAGTATGAATGGTTTTCTTCCCAAGTATAAATTTGTATTCTCTGTGACTTTTTGTGATATTTGATTCTCTGCATACCTGCAGGCTACACTGTTAAAGGTCAGTTTAAGATTTGCTCAGTTATTTCTGCTCAATTTAAAGAAGCCACTTCTGGGGACTAGTGAGAACTGAATAATGGTTACGGTGAGGTAATGATAAAAAAAAAAGAAAAAAAAAAGAAAAAAAAGCTACAGAATATCTTTGGAGGCAATAGTTCACTTTAGCCATTCCTGTGCTGTGTGTGTACATCTCTGCCTCTACGTACGGGTTTGCTGATGTTCTGTTTCTGTGACAGTCACACAGACATGCCTGAGACATAATCTTCTGCTGAGTTATTGCGTCCCAGATAACAGAACATTTACTTAAAGCTTTTTCACTGTGGTCACATAAAATGTTGGGGCATTACAAAAGAATCATTTGGATGTATATATTATATTTTAAAATCTTAAAAGTTCAAAGTTCTCAGCATACACCTACTGTTCTTTGACACCCTCTCACTGGAGGCACTACTTACTCTTTGGATACTTCCTGATATAATTCTAGCACTGGAAAGGATGTATGTATTTAAAACCACTTCCAGTCTGATCATATTTTATTTGAATTAGGTACTGAGGCAAAATTTCTACCTGAAAAGTGACGTGGTTTCTGAAACACAGATACCAGGAGTCCTTTCCAGATCCAAATTCTGGATGCATGGCTTCACTGCATTTCGGCTCCAAGAAAGACAAAGTTTGGGCATGAGCTTCACACTTCACTGCAGTTTCTAGGACCAGAAGAAAACTTCAGGGATTCTCACTCACTAATGTTGTCTGATGATTGCTGTCCGCAGCACTACAGCACAGCAAAGAAGGCAACTGTTGGCTGCTACAGGTATACAATGATTTGGGTTGGATAGTACCTTAAAGACCATCCAGTTCCAACCTCCCTGCCATGGACAGGGACACCTTCCACTAGACCAGGTTGCTCCAAGCCTCATCCAGCCTGGCCTTGAACACTTCCAGGGATGGGGCATCCACAACTTCTCTGGCCGCCTGTGCTAGTGCCTCACCACCCTCTACGGGGAGAATTTCTTCCTTATATCTAACCTAAATCTGCCTGCTTTCAGTTTAAAGCCACTGCCCCATTGTGTATTTTGTAAGTCCAGATTTGCCCTATTGTTGTGATGATGATTGTGGGCCATTTTAGCCCACATGAGTATTTGAATCACCAAATTTTGATTGGTACAGCTCTATGCATGGAGCATTTTCTTTCTCTCTTTTTTCCCCTTATTGAATTTTCTCAGTGATCACGAGATGCAGAGTTATAGACGGTTCTGAACAGGTTTTCTGCCAGGTCTATGCATGGCCTTCCGAAATTAGAGCCTTGAAGAAGTTCAAGGGCTTAAAGAAAATCAGAAACTAAACAGAGGTTAACTAATTTAAAAAAGAGATAATGTAAAAACTGATGTTATCAAACCCCTGATAAAGGACATGTTTGGGTTTTTTTTTGTGGTTTGTTTTTAAATAACAATTAGTTACATTGGAAACAGACATGTGAAATTTTCATTTTCTAATTGCAGGCACAGGTGATGTATAGAAGTAAAGATGAGATGGTGTTTGGTCAAAGCTCTGCCCTCAGACGTATGAGTTAATGACCCTGTCTTCTGCACCTCTTAGGCAAGTGGAGGGCAGGATGGAGAAGGCAACATTACTGCCTTCTGAAATATTCTGAATTCGGGCTTGGTTTTTAAGTTTCCAGAAAAGTGTGAAAAAGGTTACAAAAAACCTCACAGTTCTCACAGAACTCTTAAAACAATAGCTGCAGTTATGTAGGAATCATGTGCTCCAAAAGAGACGTTGTCATCCTGAACAGCTGATGCAGTGTTCATGGGTGAAATTCTTTGAACTGTCTGTGTAACTTGTTAGCCCAAATTTGAAACATCGATGTGATTTAAGAGTTCAAAAACTACTGACTTTCAATGAGATTTAGGCTGTTAATTGCCTAAATCACCTAAGAATATTGAGCTCTCAAGTCATTTTACAGCTTCTCTTTCATTGCACAGATTTCTGTGCTTGGAAGCAGTTTTTAAAACCTTGTTTTTGAAAGGGATGTTTCATCTTCAGGAATGCATGTCAGTATCTATGGACTGTTCAGACTGATATTCAGTTTTCCATTGAAATATACTGGACTATTGATTTTTTCTCTTTCCTTTTCCTCCTCACTCAGATTCTCCAGAGAAACAAATAAAAATACAGGAAAAATACCTGCAAAAGGACATATACTCCTCATATATGGGGACAATTACATCTGAACAACAGTACTGACTGCAGAAATTGAAATTTCAAATCATGATGAAAGCAGCCTTTCATCATCTAGGAAGCATCAATAGAAGCAAATAGAGGTTGGAGACATCTTATAATGAACGTATCAGAAAAGGAAACAATTTTGCTCTTCTATTGATTAAGAGAGTCACTCTGATGCAAAACAATTTTTCCATTCACTTTTGGCAGAGTTCTTTGATAATAAGTCTTTCATGGTTGATTTCAATCAGAAAATTTAAGAAAATATTGGAAGAGAAAAGAAATGGCAAAAATGTTATCATTCATTCATCACAGAAGGCTGGAGTTCAATAGATTTTTTTCCCTTATTAAACTACAGTCAGACAACAAATAAATAAATAAATGCTGTCAGAGTATTGCAGCTGTATTAAGAATATGACACCTGCAGAATGGTTGCTATCTGTTGTTAACTGTTGGTAAGGAGAAAAAGTGCTTGCTGTTAATGAATAATTACCTGAGTAAAAAAAGAGGCAGAACTACTTCAGTTCTCTAGCTGTCTTTCTCTTCTGGGAAGACAAAGATTGAGGTTATTATAAAAATTTCCATTCTGTAAATATTCATCACCTGTTGTAGGTTCACCTCAATTGGTATTGATGGATTTTCTCACCAAAAAATCTATTCCTTGTGATAGATTTCCACGGCAGTGACCTTGCATTGAGGCAGTCCTGCGACACGACCTTACGGGAGTTTCTTCATGGGACCCCTGTCATTTTCACCATGATCAGTTTGCCATTTCCCCAAACTTTGCTGTTGTTACATCTGGAGTTGGTAACTTCCAGGTAGTGCCTACCCAGGCCCGAAGTGTTTGCATGGGATGGAATAAGGACAATACATGCCAGTTTCTCCTGCTTCTATGACTGGTCACCTTTATCCTACCATTATCCTGCAGCAGCCATACAAAATGCTACAGGGATGAGTGCTGCCTGTATAGCCCATGTAAAGTCCGAAGATGCACACAAGATGCATCCTGCTGTCCCAACACTGGCTCATATTCATACCTCATTCAGCATTTTTAATCTCATTTAATTACCCTGCAAACTGCATGGTAGTGTGCAGGCGGGTATGTGCAGCAGATCTGCTAGATCAGATTAAAACTGCCAGCTGTGGCTCAATTCTGCTGGTTTAATCTTTTACTTCATACACAAAGACAGTCTGCCAGTTTTGGAATAGAAGGAGGTGAGAGACAGCCTTTATGTACTTATATATTGATTTAAAGTTTTGTGTGCAGAGATAGAAAAATGACTATGTTTGGCACATTTCTGGCAATCATGCCAAATAGCTACTCCTTAAGCCTTCCTGAAATTCACTGGACTGAAAAGAAACCCTATACCCAATCGATAAAGCAGCTGCAATGAAACCTTCCACATTTAGATTTTAAATTACAACTTAAAAAGTCAGAGACCAATACTAAAAAAAAACTTTAAGTAACATGTCATAGTCATCAACACCTTACATTTGTGAGCAATGATGAATTAGGAAACTAATTGTCCCTGTCCAAAAATAATGAATTGAGAATAAATCAGATTTTAAAAACACTGTTTATGTTTTTACAGTCCTACTGGGTACAGAATTTCAACAGTTTTTAAAAATTTTATATATATAAATGACTTAGCAGCATGTCCAGAAGAGCAAACTGAGGTTACATCACTGGTTTGTTATTGAACATAGTAGAAGGAAGCCATATCATCCTGTGAAAATTATGCAACAAAAATACTTGTCCTCATGTATTTTTTTAAAGTCATTTTATGTATTTTAATTTTTTTTTATTTCAGCATCTTGTGATTGTTTCTTCATTCACATGAGTCTTCCACAGTGAGTTTCTTGCTAGTGAAAGACACTCTGCCTGACAGCTGCTGGATGTAAGGTTATCCTGGTCATTTGTACAGAAATTCCAGAACGACAGTGGTCATGATACCCTGCCACTGCGTCTCCCTCTGAATCATGGAAAGTACCTCTTGGTGTTGAAGGAGTACTTTATTTTCTGTCAGTGACTAAAGGGGCTCAGTGCAGCAAACAGCTGTTTCTACTGTAGAAAGTATACTGCCAGCTGATTAAAAACTGATTAAAAGTGGTTTACATCCCTGCTGGCCCTTCATTAGGATAGAAAAATAAAGAATACTTGATAGGCCACTTCTTAGGCAAAAAGAAATTTGCTTGTCACCTCATGACAAAACGGGAACCATGGGACAGCTGTATGTCTGAGGATCAGGAGCGGGAATCATGAGTAGACTGCGGCTGGGCAGGTCAGCTGATGAAAGCTGGAGTAATACAGACAAGCAGCGTTTTAGAAATACTTCACAGGGAGGGTTTTTTTCTCCTCAGAGAGCTTTGGATTTATTTTTGCTTGCTGTCGTGGAACCTGGCTATGTCCACCCGCAGGTGGTGAGACCCTCTATCATTTGTTCTATTTTTCTGTTCTTTTAATTACTTATTAAAAATTATTTATTAACGATTACTTATTAACAATAGCACTGTTAGTAACTCCATAAGTTTCATTCATATAATTAAATAGTTCTTAACTTCTACGAGCCTCCCTTGCTTTCCTCTGACCTTTCCTCACTGGGAGTGGGGAGGGGGATAAGGTGGTAGAGCGACTGGTGGTGCTTAATTGCCTAACTGGGCTAAACCACGACAGTCAGATGGGGTCAGGTGCCTGAACTGTGTGTCCCAGCACTGCCTGTAGCAAGACCGCGAGAGCTGGGAACGCAGCTGCAGTATCAGAAGCGGAGAAAAGACCTTGAAACTGGTACAGGCATTCCCCAGTGCCAGCGAGCTGCTCCCTGCATCCAGGAACAGATTTCTAGCAGCCACGGTAAAGGGAGTTAAGTCTTTCCTGACTGAACCCAGCTCATGTAGTGTTGACTCCATGTTTCTTTCTTCTAATGTAAATGAGTTGCTATTATATAATAATATTATTGTTCGTAATCATTATCCATAATAATTACACTGAAAATAATTATGATTATATTATTAGTACTAGGAACTAATTGAAAAAATAGGAAAAAAAATCTGTAAAATTTCACTATGTGATTAACTATATTTTTAATAAAACTAATATCTGGGGCAGAAATTGCCATGTAAATGTCTCCATACCCCCTTCTAATTATGTGAATAAAAGATAACATTAAGGTCAACATAGGAAATAATCCTCTGCACGTACAGAAAAGACCAAGATGCAGAAAATGGAAAG
>NW_010226111.1:0-75182 GCF_000690775.1 Eurypyga helias
CTTCCAACCCAAACGATTCTATGAAGTTTCACTTTGTAAGCTTGTAGTGTTGCCAGGGGAAAAAAAACCCCAAACAGATCTGAAGATGAAGTTCTCTTTAAGCACTGCATATAGATGGCCACAAACTCTTCCCACCTACATCAGTCTTACTAGTTCCGCATTTCACCCGTTACTGTGCTTTGCATGGGTTCACTGCAACTGCAGAGTGAAGAGATTGTATTTTCCTGCAAGGTAAGTGTGATGGATCATTAGCAGCAATGCTGCCTCTGCCCTTGGGGGTGAGGGCAGCGTGCTGCTTTTTTCTGGTTTGCCAGCCCTGAAGCAAACCTTGTCCACACCATGTGCACGTTTAGCTCCAGCAGCCCGACGTGACTGCAGACGGTTGCTCTCTTGAGCCAGGTACGAACCACAATTCTGCCACTAAATAGATTTTCCTTTTGTTGTCACATTAATTTGCAACTCATTAATAGTGACAGCAGTGAGGTACTGCACTGATGCAGATTTGCATATTCATGACCAACTTATTATTAAACAAATAAGATTTCCCTAGCCTAGGAAGCACCCAGAGTAATGCCATATTGTGCATTATATCAGCCTGGATGTTTTATTTTCTCTTTAATATGTTAATAGATGCAAGGGGTGCTCTTTTTTTTAAGTAAATGCGCATCTACAAAATAACATGTAATTTAAAATATCAGAATCGTTTAAATAGTAATCCATTAACAAACCTGTCGATAATTGAGCAGGAATACCTATTTAGTGTACAAATCAATTAATCAATTCTAACTGCTGGCTTTGTCGCCGGATGGCTGTAACGCGGGCAGCACCATCAAGGCATAACCGAGTCACTGTACCAGCGAGGTGAGCGAGGGGCAGACAGCTGATCTCCTGATTTATGGTCGTTACACTCAGCAGGGAAGCTGGGGCCGGGGTGGCCTTGGCCCCCCCCCTTGTGCGGTGGGGAGGGTGCATCCCTGTGCTGAAGAAACAGCTGGGAACAGCCCCTGGAGTTCAACAGCCACCCAAAATCTGTGTGTGGGAGGAAGGGGAGATGTGGGGCGCGGGGCCGATCTGTGGGTGGGATGTTGGTTGGCTTTGGTGGCAATGGTGAAGGACCTTTCCCCACAAAGCAGCATGATCTTTTTCTGTCGGGCTATTCAAAACTAGCTGGTGTGCATATCAAAACCCCTCTTCATCTTTCTGCTGCATCCATATTTTTAATTCCTTTCTGGCTCTTTTAACAATTTGTAGGGTACTGGGCATAATTACACGTGTGGGAACCAGCTGGTTATTGCAAAGTTCTCCTCAGTCCTCAAGTTATTTTTTTTCCTGGCTTGACTTTCCAGAGGCCTTTAACGGTATTGCCTAACAGTGAGGCCCGATGCGGTTCTCTCCCCATCCGACTGTTTCCGTATGAGTCACAAGCCAGCCCTTTCGAACCGCTGGCCGGTGCTCCCAGCCTCCCCAGGCGCAGGAGCTCCTGTTGCCGGCTAATTGCACAGGGCTTACGGCCCTGATGAGACACAACTAAAACTGGGGATGGTGAAACGCAGCCGTATGTCACCCCAAAGACTATATCCCTGCAGATACAGAGCAGGGTGAGGCAGTATTTAAAACCCGTGTGCAGCAACCTCCCAGTGCCTTTCTCCATCAGGGGATCATTTTGTTTTCTGATGTGGGATCTGTCCTGGTCTTCATCTCCTCTCTCGGCACAATGAGGGGTCCCATCAGGGCCGTAGTCTGCCTTCCACTGCTCTGTGGCTGCAGCCTTTTCCACGCATTGAGGATGTAGAGGGTTAGGCAACACATGTGGCAGATGCTCATGATGTCAGAGACAGTGTTTAGTATTTGTGCCTGTCAAAATTTCAAGGAAAAGGCTCCCTAATGAAAACCCTTTTCCAATATGCCATAAAACTCCTGTTTAAGTAAAGCCTATGCGAAGGCAAGTCCTGACAGGCCTCCTGAAATGAAAAGGGCAGATTATTTAACAGCTGATCAACACTAATAACCCTTGGCAAATACAGTATGCAAATTTAGCGCTGGAGCCAACATGCGCCGAAGGGACTCTAACAGCCTGGCCTGGCTGCTCTCAAACCGCGGCTGTTAATCACAGAGCCCAGCGCTGGGAGAGCGGGGAGAGCAGGGCTGAGACTGCCACGTGTTAGGTCAGTGGTCTGTGGGTGCTTGTTTAGGAGAAGTTCCTCCACCACCACAGGAATCTAATGGGCGTTTGGTGTCTGACCGCTCGGTGGGGCCAGGCTCCGTCTCCCTTGCTGAGATGCTGAAACTGGTTGCAAAGAGCACCGAGGGAATCGAAACAAGTAGTTTGAAGCTGGATATCTTATCTCCCCACTGTGTCTTAGGGGAAATACCAGTTTTGAGTATATTTGTGATATGTCAGTCTACACAAAAAAATCCCCTTTCTGAATTGGGCCAACCGACAGGCAAGGTTAAGCTGGGCTCTGCTGTGGGTCTCCACGCAGGGGGGAATGCATGGGATGGGAGCAGAGGCAGAGTGAGAAGTTCATCCTTTTGCCCTTAGCTCCATGTCATGAGGGTGGCTTCATGGTTGCCCAGCTGCTCTGGCCGACTCGGTTTCCCCAGCCCAGGGCCCCTACGTGTGCTACCCACTGGCTACTACAAGCACATGGGGATTTGGGGTGCCTTGCTGCAGCAACAGCTACCTGGTAGAGCAGAGCCCACCTCAGGGATTGCTGCTGAAGATGGGGTGGTCCCAGATGGGACCCCCATGAGCTGGTTGCACTCACTAACCCAGCAGAAGCCAGACCCAGGAGACCCACAGGGAGGGGGTACAGGGTGGGAGAGCACCCCATCCCCCTGCCAGGGGGGTTGCCAGGCAGCGTGGGAGCAGGGCAAGGGGTCAGGGATGGGCAACGGAGCATTGCCCTTTTGGTGGCAGTGTGGCATTACCTTGGCTCAGAAAGATGGTTGAGCGTGTGCCTCTGGAGACTGTCTTCTCAGCCCATCAGCCAGCTCCCCACGCCGCCCTTAACAGTCCAGTGACCAAAAGCGCCTGCTCCCCAAGAGGTTACCCTGCCTGAAATGGCTGCCATGCCCGAAGAGCCAGGGTGCCTTTGATTACCACTGTTTTCAAAGGCCCAGGAGAGAGCTTGATTAGCAACATCAACAAAGAGATGCAAATACGCTGCGGCAGAAAGGTGCCTGCTTCGTTTGGGAGTCAATGCCCTGGGTAGTGGCAAGCAACAGGTCTCGAAACAGGAGAGAAGGGAGGGTGTGTTATTCCGGAGAAACCAGTGGCTCAGACCAGCTCATGGCTCTGCAGACACAAAGCAGCATCTCTGTCTTCAAGGTTATTTAACAGTAAACAAGTGCCATCAGGAGGAAAGCAGCCCACGGCCGCTCAAGCGCTCGGGCTCTCTTGTGAGCGCAGCGGGAGCTGTGGCGGGGTAGTGCGGGCTGGGGCGATCCAGAAAGCCCCTTCCCAGTCTTACTTCTACAGCTGCATGTCATCTCGGCAATGCAGCCTTCTGCTCAGCCCGTGTTTGACTTGCCAGGGCTTCAAACATCCCACCGAGTTTCTAACAACGCTCTAGTCTTTCCCGCTCGGTGTCTGCCTTAACTTCACCTGGCGTAACTCCCGGTGCTCGGCGGGGCCCTTGGCGTTGCTCTGGAGGCAGAGCAAGGTGAGCTAGCCCCATCCCTCACCCAGCTGGCGCTGGAGGAGGAGGAGGAGAGCGGGTCTGCTCGGCAGCTGGTGCTGAATTGCAGCAAAACAGCCCCAAGGACGTTCCCGTACATGCACCCGTCTTCTGCTGCCGGCAGTTCCCGAGCGTGGAGGAATGCGGTATCCCAGGCAGTCTGTTTGTGAAGGCATGAGGCGTTTTTTTTAAATACACAACTGAGACTTCTGCAGGGCTCCGTCTTTCTGCAAAGTAAATTTATCTGACAGGTTTATTTCTTTATCAGGTATTTGTCTAACCCTGTGACACTGAGAGAACTGATTTCCTGGTACAAATGTTAAAATGTAAACTCCTGGAGATGTGTAGTGTCACAGTCAGTGCCCAAAATACCCTCACCCCAGTTTCACCCAAGTGTCCCAGAGGGACAGCAAGGAGACCCCAGTCATGCTGGGTAAACTGCACAGGGATCTCACCAGGACACCATGATGTCCAAGAGCCAGGAAAACAGACGGCCCCAGTAAGAGGACAGGAGACAAGCTTCTGGCCAGTCTTGGATGAGTGGCTGGTGGATTCAGGGGTTAATCACAAGGTTTTTGCAAGTGGTGCCTCCATCCGACAGGATGGGGAGATTAGAAACTCTTTAAGTGCCTGGAGGTTTTGCAGCACTGCTGACTGATCAAATAAAAATATGTGAATCATAGATCAATGTAATTTAAAGCAGATTTATTTAGAAATTGACATTGGGCACTAAGGGGCTTATTCAGATCACTTTAGCTTGCCATTAGCCACCCGCCCAGTGTGCATATTCTCTTGGGTTAAGTGACATGGGGGTGCAAATGTGCTCCCTCCTGTTAAAATCAGACCTGGGCAGGGGACTGGGAGCTGGGAGCTGGGATGGGTTGACCAGGGAGGTACCCAGGGTGATGGAGGGACTCAGCTGTCTGCTCACTCTGGGTCGCTGCCTGGTGCTGGTCCCCAGCAGATGACAGCCAGCCTGGAGGAGGTGGTGCAGGCAGGTGGTGCGGCTGCAGCATGGCACACAAGGTCTCAACACAGCCCAGCGCGTCAGGGACCGCAGCCAGACCCGGCAGCGATGGACACGCTGGGGAGCCCCCTCGTTCACTCGGATGCTGGCTTAGCAAGGAGCCTTTGCTGTGCTCCTGCCATCATCTGCCCTCTCCCCTCCTCAGCACGCAGCAGCCCCAAGCATCCCATGTGGGGAGATGCTGCAGTTCTGCACAGGGTGTGTAGGGCAGTGCTGGCTGCTTGTCCCTCACCCCAGCTGTGCAGGCGACCCTGTTACCTGACCCAGGGCAGGAGCCAGGAGGGGAAAGGTTGTCTCCTTCTTCCCATCAAGCCTTCAGTCACCCTGCAAACATATTAGCTTTCCTAAAAAGGCACCAGAGAACTTGAACAGCGATACCACCGTGGCATTTATTAATTTTTTTAGCGCAGCTCTCCCTCCCACTGTGATTTGCATACCTGTTAATCCTTTCCTTCCTGCAATAATTCTGTGAAGGACGAGGAAATTATATCTGAGCAATAACTCCTTGACTCTGAAGCTGTGAAAGACCCTGTGTGTCATCATACTCAGAGCAGAGACTTCCAGCAAGCGGAAGCAGGAGGTTTAAGCTACTCAGAGCTGCGTAGCGTCTACAAGATGCAAGGAAAGCTGGGTATCTTGAGTGTGTGAAACCCAGCCGTGCCAGTCCTGGGTGGCTCTGCCCCCTGGAACCTCCATGACCCTGGCAAAAGTTTGCCCCCAGAAACCTGAGCGATGCTGATGTTCCCCATCGGCAGTGCCTGCCCTGCAGCAAAGCTGCTTCCCGACAGAGAGGGGAGGAAAGCCCTGTGCCCTGGAGGTTTCATTGCTGCCTCCAGTCCTGCCTGGGGAGCCAGGAATGCTGCCACTCTTCCTACACCTACTGGGACTGAGCATCCTATGGTGAGGCTGTGCTGTGGGCTAGCTCTGGCCCCATGGGCTTCGAGTAGCTTCTGATGAGCTCTGCCAGTTTTAACCAGCAAGAAGCAGCAGACAGATGTGTGACCCTCGCAGTTTAATTCATCACTTCTCTTACTGCTGCCTTTATCCTCTTTTCCCCAACTTCTTATTCTTTGGGTCTGTGGATGAATGACATCTCTTCCAGTAAAAATCCTAAAGATGGGCCAGTCAAGTCTGGGGAGAGAAAGAAAGCAAATCCCTGCAGAAATCCCTAGAAAAGCCGACAGTTTTTCCTCTCCTTCCACCTTCACTGTGACTGAGAGGGGACAGGGCAAGTGGGCAAGGGAGGAAGGACAGCGAAGTGATGAGTAGGTGGTTGGGGAGCTCTAGGGAGCTTGCTGCCCTTATTTGGAGCAAATGGTGTGGGTGGACAACAGAGGGAAGCACAGCAGAAGAAGGGCAGGAAACGAAGTTTCAGGAGGAAACTTTTATCACATGGTGATAAGCCCCCAGACAGCGAGCATCACTCAGTGGAGAGTGTGACTAAAACTCCACTGAGCTGCAGCCCTGTTAAAACTGTGCTGCACTCCATCTCTGGTGGAAAAAGAAATAATTTTTAAGGTCTCAAAGCTGCATCTTTGAGGGCTCTGGCATCAGTGCAGCATCCTTCTGTGCGTGCGTACCCTCCTTGCTCCCCACACTGGGACAGCTGCATAGGCAGAATGCAGCGGTGAGGGAGGTGAGGGGACAGAGGTGACACTTGCCATTGTACCTGCCCTGTGACTCCGAGGTACAGCCCCCGTTGCTTTTTTCCAAGCACAGTGGCTGCTGGATGGGGTATCAGGGCAGCAAACCTGGCCCATGAGCCAGGGTGAAGAAAGGCTAAACCACCATCCTCTAGGCCCACGACACATGTGTCCCCAGGCTCTCCAAGGGACTCACGCCATGAGCAGGGAGAGCCAGGAGAGTGGGCAAGGCAGGTCTGGAGCAGGCAGGCTGTGCGCTCATGCTCACCCCGTGGGCAGCCTCGGAGTGTGCTGGGACAGTCGTTTGCCAGGCACGTCAGTGATCGGCAGGACTTGCTTCATCAGGCACTGACAGCAAGGTCTGGGAGGTTCCTCTTTCTGGACTATATTAAGGCGCACACAAGGCTTGAGGGTGGGGGCGAGAGGACAGCAAGAAGTTGTGAAAGAGCAGCACGCCGGAGCCTGCGAGTAACTGAGGCCTTTTGGCAGTGTTTCAGGAAATGGGGTGGTCCAGTTAGGGAGTTCAGGAAATTGTCTGAGCTAGATTAAACATTTTCTAAAACCTTCTGGGTGCTTGAGAGCTGACTTGAAAGTTGGCAGAGTTAAATAAAACAAAAGTTAGCACATTCCCCTCAATTTATTTTGTTACAGGGCTAGCAAAAAGTCAGCCTATTTTACATTAGTTTCAACATCCCCTTCCATCTGAAGGCAGGAGTGTCTGCACAGTAAAATCCTGGGATGCTTGCAAAGCCATGCAGGGGGCCGCATGTGACACATAAGAGCTTTAGTAAACAGTTCAAAAGCGGTAAACACATAACTTTCAGGCATAAAACCGAATTTCTTTCTGGTTGAAGCTTGGGTGTAGAAGAGTCTCTGTGTGTCTATGGCTCACTGGAGCCTTCCTTCAGCCCCAAATCCAGCAGCGCCCAGGGGCGGGCAGAAAAACTTGTTCTCCAGTAGCTGCACGCTGTTCCACAGGAGACAGGGCGGCTGCAGCTCGGGCGAGAGAAGCATCAGACCTCACATCAGCCCTGCAGAATGATAGCAGTGGAAAGAACAGTGGGGTTTCCCTGCGGAGAGGACAGGGGGATGCTGAAATGCATGGTGCCTGAGCAAGGCAAGAGCTCCTCTGCCCTCATGGCCCACCACGGGCAGCCTCTGACCTCAACCTGTGTGTCTCCCCTTGCCTTCGGAAAGCAAATGACGTACAAACTGCCTGGAGCAAAGGGTTTCCACTGCTCGTGTAGGATGCATGCAGCCAGGAGCTGCAGAGCAAACCCACACCCTGCACCTTCCTATCTCCCTGGTGGAAATGGAGCCCTCAATAAAAAAAGAAACTCTGCCAGCCTGGGAAATTACCTGCTCCCGTCTCTTGGGAGAAGTTTATACTGGTGGAATCGGAGGCGGTATCAGGCACAGAGCAGATGCCGGCAGCTTCCTTGGTCCATGGAAATAAGGAAGTAGGCAGCCCATTTAGACAAACCATCCCACATAAATCTTAGCCCGACGTTTCTTGCCTGTGCCCGGTTCCATACGATCTCTGCAAAGGGTAAATTGAACTCTGCTTCATCGACGGAGCCCAGTGCTATTATTTATACCTGTCTTTATAGCAGAGCTGCTTTGGGTGAGAAAAGAAAAGCAGTATGGCCCCAGGAGAGAGAGAGAAATCAGAACATAAATGCAGGTATCAAAGCAGAAAAATGCAGAGCGCGGTAGTAGCCCAGGGTATGTTGTAGGAGAAAACAAACTCTTATCACAGTAAGAGCAGAGGAAGCCATCCCACTGAAGGGAGGAGACAAGGAGGACAGCTGACATCCTGCAGAGAGGGAATCTAAGGTCTGGGGGAGGGAGAGCACAACCCCAAAGGCATGGCACTGGGGAAGGATGCAGCTCTTAAAGACACTGCTTCACCGACTGCCTCTGCTGCCAGGCGGCCGGAGCCAGCCCCGGGAAGCGAGGGAGGCTGAGGGCAGGCGTGGGAGCACGGGTATTTTTAAATGGTGCGCTTTACAGGCTCCTTGCCATCCACCAGATCCCAGGAGAAACTGAGAGCTTAAACACCCACCTGGAATTTGGTCGGGTGAAAATGAATTATTAAGAGAAGTGGAGATTTATTGCCTTAAAAAAATTCATGAACAGGACACGGAGAACAACTTTCTGCCAGAGCAATGTCAAGAGGCAGAGTAAGAAGCAGATTTTTGCCTTTGAATGTGGTCGGCTCCGGGGAGAAGCTGTTTCTGAGTGCACAGGGGTCAATGGCACACCAGTTTCCACCCCGTGCCCAGTCCCCTTTGGCAGACACCTCGCACCCCCAGGACGATGCAGAGGGACCAAACAAACACTAAGGACACTTCCCCTTTCAGCGTAGAAACCTCCCAAATGATGGGAACTTTGGCCAAGCCCTTCGAAAGCCAGGGAAGCCTGTTTGCTCTGCTTTTGGAAGGAGCAACTGCTGATCCGCCCCCAGGCATTGGATTTCCAAGATGTCCCTTTTTTTATAGTGAGAAGCATGCTCTGACCTCTAGCAGAGGAGGAGTGATGCTGTGGGTATGAGGAGGAGGAACGATGAGGAGGAACAATCCAAGAGAGGATTCCCAGCAGTGAGTCAGAGGGGGAAGAGACTGAGGTGGAACTGTTAAAAATAGTTCAGGGAACAGGGACAAGTCCTAAAAGAAAAAAGTCTTTGTGCAAAGAGGATAAAATAAAATCAGAAAGGTCTGGAGCAGCACTAGGGAGAAAGAGCTGAAACTGAAGTCCAGGACGAAAAGGCAGAAGGGGAGCACAGAGAGAAGATCCCGCCAATCATTGTGCTTTATGTAACATTTTAACATCGGGGTTTATTGGAGAAATTGCTATTTTAGTTATCTCTGAGTGTTGTCTGCACTGGCAGGTGGGGGTGAAGACACTTTCCCTCCTGACTGTATTATGACGCCAGAAATAAGTACAAATTTTCTCTGGAAAAACTGCCAATTACTTCATGTCAGAATGGGGGATGCTTGAGGAAGAAAAAGTGAAGCGAATCCTGGTCCCCATGTGCAGATACACACAGCACACACAGACCCCCACCCTCCCCCAGCATACCTACGGCTGGGTGGAAGATGGAAAATTACTGGTGTAACCTTCAGAAAGCTGATTGCAAGAACGTTTTCCCATTAATGCTGCTAGGGGGACAGTGATTGCATTGTTCCAGGCAGGCACAATCGGCCGACAGGCAAAGCTGAACTGTACATGCACTCTGTGTAAAACCATTTTTCTTCGCTTGTTGCCCGAAATGTGGGCCTAGCTATGAGAGGTGTTGAAGGCAGCCCAACGGTTTAGGAACTTGCCCTGTCCGATGACCAAAATTCACCTGTCAGTGGTCAGTTGCCAAGCATAAGAGACTGACCAGGCAAGGGTGCACGCAGGTGGAGTGGTGGGCCTGTGCCACCAGCACGGCCAGGAGTGTGTGTCCAGAACCAGCCCGCTGCTCAAGAGCATTGGTGTACACCTCTCCGTCTTGAGCTCTCAGACTGGTTGCAGACAAGGTACATGGCAGCACAGAGAAGACGTACTTCCTAAAATGTAACCACTCTGCCCACCTCTGATGTTAGCCACATACCGGTAAGTGTCCTCTGCTGAGTCCACCTCATGCTGGAGATGGTGAGGAGTAAAAATTCCTACTTGCGCCCCTGCCCTGCATTGTACCACAAGACAGCAACTACTCTGAAAATTTGAATTCCTCCCTTCAGTGCCCAAACCTATGAGAACAAATGTAGCCATTGGTCTTGTCGCTGCCCTCTCCTTCTCCAGGGGATCTGTCACATGAGCAAATTACGATTGCAATGAAAAGGGCTAAACCCAGCATGTTCTTAGACTTCCCACAGACTCATCCCTGCTCCTCACCTGCTGGCCATCTCTGACATCCACTCCGTATGGGAGGGGAGAGAGGACCCTGCTCTGCCTACATCTTGCGTTTTCTTTTGAACTTTTATTTTTCCTTCCTGTGGTTGAACATCCTCACGTGCACGTAACATTTCATTCATGTGCGTAACAGTGACGCTGGCCACACCATTCTCAGTGCAACAGAAGCAATTATTGCCTCGTGTTGATTTACTGTAATGGCTGCTGTCTTTTCTTGACCAAGATGTGAACTTTTGATCGTTTTTACTGAAACTCACAAAGACCCGTAATGACGTTACTAGAGCTCAGAGCTGTGGCCCAGTCCAAAGGAAGGCGTCTTGGAGCTCTGACAAAAGCTGCAAGCGAGGGAAGTCCCCCTGTGATCCCCGGGGCTGTAGCTTACAAACCAGATGGTAACTTTTGTGTACAAATGGCCTTTAGCCACACTAAGACACATATTTGCAGAAGACCTGGCCTGCTGATAGAGACTCTGTATTTGCAAACAAACAAGCTCATCAAGAAAGAAAACAAAGTTCTGCTTTAAAGTGTGTTTCACTGGAAACAATGCCAAAAGCAAGTCCAGCCATTATATTCAAAACCCAAGTAAACCCTCTCCACACTCCCCATATCTTGAAAACCCCATTATCTCCGGAACAAAGACTAACAGGGACCAAGCTCTTTGTCAGAGCTGTCCTCTTAGTGCTAAGTCGCACAGTATCTGCATTGGGATGCTTTGTAGGTAGGGGAATACTGCTGTTCTGTGCTGGCAAAGCGCTGCTACTGTGAATGCAGATGTAGCAGTAAAGCTGTCTAGATAAAACTACAAAAACCGCCCTGCCAAAAAGCAAAACAAATAGCTTCAGCAGCCATCAAGCCAACTGTGACTGGTTCGCTTGATGTGAACATGCCTGCATGAGGCAGGATCTCACTAACCCTCTCTCGCAATTGGCATGGCTGCAGTGGTGGACACAGTCGATGTAGAGCTGTATCTGCCTTATAAGAACTCCCACATGTTGTGCTGTCTCTTGCAACGGTGCGTACAAGTACTTATCTGCAACATATGTTAAAATAACAAATTCTGTGGTGCCTACTGGACACTTGAGGTGAGAAGGGAAAACGGGGTTTCACCACATTTTAGAAAAATAGGACAAGCCACTAACTCGCCAATATTCTTATTATGCTACTTAACCTATCTCAGATAAGTATACAAGGCTAAGCAATTGTGGAGTGTGAGCTGAGAAAGGAAAAAGGGAAAAAAACCCAGAATAAGTTCTCCAAAGGAAAGTTCAGATACATTTCAAAGCACTACAGCTCTAAAAACACCAAAGGAGTCTGATAAAACTTCCCAGAAAAAACTTTCCTCTGAGAGGAAATAGGGCAAGTGAGATTTCAAACAGAGATATTTTTTTTTTTCCTGGGGTGCAGAGATGATGACTGAAAAATCTCCAACCCTAAGCCTCCCGAGTGTACGTTTGTCCTGAGCTGTATGTAGCATGGCTACTGTCAGGCTGTAATTAAGAGGAGAATATGCACTAGGTTCACTGACTAAAGTTCTGGATTAATCTTGGATATTGTTGAGACCCTAGATTCATCCAAAGCAGCTGAGTTACCGCAAAGCACTGATTCACCAACTCTTTTTAAGAGTGCAGGCTTTTTATTATTTTTTATTATTTAATTCCTCCACTAATTAACAGCAGGTAGTGAATAGGAAAGTGTTTATCCTCACCCCCTCAGCTCACTACCCTGCTGCATTATGACAGATGGAATGTTAATTAACATGACCTGGCAGATAATATTTAATTCAAGTCAGAGTATCACGGAAACATCTGACTGCCTCAGGGCTGGTCACCTACCAGGTACGCCCTAAAAAACCTCTCCCAGATGCCTTCCAATGGGCACCGATGGCTTTTAGTTGAGTTAATCCAGAAACAGACTCAGGGCTATGCCTACACTAGGTTTTCTGGCTTCTTTTGCCCTTGCTGCTGCTCTTTCTGGGGTGGGGTGCGGGCTAGCTGCCTGGCTTCACCATCTGACCTGGCTGTGGTCTTGTCCAGGCTGGGTGTCTGCCTGACAGCTCTGAAGTCGTTCCCCAGGTGACCTCCCTGTTCAACAGCCACGCGAACTGCATCCCTGCTCCATGGCCTGTGTGCCCGGCCTCCTCCTCCCTTGAGCGGGCCCAGCAGCCCTCCTTTCCTGCTGGATGTTTCACTGAGAAAACACCGCTCACTTGTCAGTGACTCCATGCATGCCCAGAGTGCCCAGTGTGACCAGCCGCAGGAAGCTCGGAACCCATAGGCCAGGCCTCCAGCTGGCCTCATGAGCTGCTGGGGGACATGAGCCTGGGCATAGGCCCTGCAGCCCCAGGGCAGCTGCCATGACAGCCTGCCTGCCACCCCTGACCCTGGCTAGCCGGGCAGTGCGAGTGTTGCGAGTAGACACTCATGCCACTGGTTGCTTGTGCCTGTGGCAGGGCCCGCAGGGAACGGCAGCAGAGGTGGCGTGCTGTGGGCTTGAGGCTTCATGGCCAGCAGGGAGACGCTTCCTCTGGAGCAGACAGGGCCAATTCCATAGGCACTCAAGTTGACAGTGCAAAAATGTGTATTTTCATGTACCCAGGTGACACTGCTGCATGCAGCCCTTTTGTGCCGACATTAGTGCCCCTTGGCACTGTCTGTAATGCTGTGGGACCAGTTTGCTGGCCCCTCTGCAGATCATCCCTCTGAGACAGGTCCAGAAGGAACAGCCATGTCCTCAGACAAACCACAGGGAGTATTTAAAGAGAAACCACACGGAGTATGACTTTATGAAGCCTCAGACTAATGCCAATACATCCATGTGGTCTCAGAGCAAAACAATAAACAAACAAACATTCAGCAGAGGCTTTTTAAAGGTCTGTGTTGCCATGGAAGGACTTGAAAGGGGATTTGACTGAAAACTAGTTGTGAAGAAAAGCACCTGACTCTTCTATTCTCACTTGGTCGGCTCCAGCCAAGAGCAGGCAAGGAGGAAGCAAGCGCTAAATTACAGGTTACTGTATTATTTTGGTAGTAATCGGTGTATGGTTATAAACACAAGCAAAAGAAGAAACTTGCTCCCTAGATCTGATGCAGGCACCAGGACAACAGCTGCTTGGAGACAGGTGCGGAGCCTCTGTGCATCCCACGCCTGCAGGGCGACGGGCCGGGCTCTGCGGGAGCTGTGAGTATACCATGCTCTGCACGTCACACCGTTTTTATACCAGAGTCAACATGCGAGCGCTTCGGAGTCTGAGCAGCTCAACTGTGATTTTAAATTGAGAGTATTCCTTTAAAATAATGCTATTCATTTGCAAATACAGGAAGATACTGACATGGTGAAGGAGCTTTGCAAAGCTGCCCCCAGCCCTGTAAGTGAAAGATCGGACTTTCTGTTATCTTTGAAAATACTAATTTAGCAGATGAGTAACCAGACGCTATCTCTTAAGAGATTTGGGCCAGTGATTTCTAACAATTTTAACAAAAATAAGCAGTATCATGCACGTGCGTGCACATATACACACACCAACACACGCCTTGGAATGTAGGAATCAAAAAACTTCTCAATCCGTAAAAAACTATATGCTTTTATTGCCATGAACAGCCTTTCTGACCACAGATATCTAAAAGACAGAGTGGTCTTTGGGTACTATTTAGTTCCAAAGGGGCTATAAAAGGCAGATGGTCTCATTAGAAACAATTTATGCATATATATTTCTAGGAGTTGAACACTGCCAGAATAGGTTTAGCTCTTTCACCACACTGAGGAAAATATCACCACTTGCAAATGTTTCCAGTTTGCAAAATAATGACCTATCCAAAGTAGCTAAGCAACTAATTACTCAAATACTAGAAGGTTATATGCCAATATTATCACATTGTTGGTCTCCTGGGCAAACAACTTCACATTCCTCAAACTGCCATACAGTGTCATTAGACTGTACAGGAAAGTCCTTTCTTAATAGTACAGCAGTAGCAGCCCCAATGCCCCTGTGCTTATGCCATCATTTCAACTATTATTTCCAATCTCCAAGTCAAATCACTTATTAATTAGAAAGGCAACTCTAGCAAACCCAATTACCCGCAGGCAGTTTCTTCCCAGATGTGAAGCCTTTCTTGGAGATGGACCATGATCCCTGTTGCTGGGGAATATTTGTGATTTTTCTCTCCAACATATCAACCTTTACACGCAACCCTGGCAATACCTCTCCCAGCCCCTGCCTGTGACTTGTCTGCTGAGTGCATTCCTCCCCCAAGCTCCAAATCCTAGAGAATTCAGCCTCAGGATGTGTGGAGGCAGCCATGTGCAGGCATGTGTACTTTTAAGGACTGTACTCAATGTCTTTGAATCTTTCTTGAGTAGGCAGAGCACCAAGAAAGCAACGATGAATTGCATAGAGAAGTGGGATCGGTTCAGGAAATTGCATAAGACAGCAACTTGGAGACTTGGATTCTGGATTCACTTAAAACAAATAAATACTTTTGATGATGGATTTTTTAGCAAAAAGGCAGATAGAAGCCCTGATTCAGCAGGGAGAGTGCTTTTGCCAAAGATGTGCGAGGGATTACGTGGAACATGGGGTTTGTGTGCCTTCGTCTCTGCTTTTTAGAATGGTCTGAAGATAATGCGTAGCAACAAACATGAACCCTTCTCCCCTGTAGATTAGTCACTAAAGGGGCCATCGCACGTGTTTAACAAGTATATGCCACATGCAAAGACCCCCCTTTGTGGGACTTGTGTTTTTGATTGTATGATGGTGTTGGAAGAGTGGATGTGGTGCCCTGTAGTGTGTCTCATGTTGCATGTAGGGTGCTATAGAAAGAGAGAGCTTTTTGGCAAACATTGGGTCTGTCCTTCAGAATAGTTGAGGAACTGATGAGTACTTGGGTCTGTATAAAAGAGGTTGCATATGGGACATGGGGATGGAGAAAGAGGACAGGTAAGGGCATTAGGAGGATGTGCCTGTTTACTTCAGATAACTTCCTCATGATATTGTGTCTTCAGGATGGCTGCATTCCAATTCAGACACTCCCCTGGGAGACGGTCACTGGCACTAATTATGCCCATACAGAGCAAGAGTGTCCTCAAGACATGAAACTATGGAAAAACCTGTGTCAGCACGGGCAGCTGCAAATTATGTTCTATCTTCCTGAAAATAGCTTTGCTTTTGCCAGGCACTTGTATGGCACCTATCCCCAAGGCATCCAACAGCCTTGGTTTGTTACACGTGTGTACACCAGCTCAGAACTGTAACAAAATATTTTGCCATCACCTTCTCTCCCATGCCCACTTCAGGTGCTGTCCCAGTCATCTCTGCTCGCCCTGCTGACCTGGGCCTGCAGCCTGCCTTGTGAAGAAGCTGGGCTTACCCAACTGAGGCCACGTGCCTTCATTCTTCTCACCTTGCCCTGAGAGACAGGGTGATGCTATTTTACAGTCTGCGAACCCAAGCACAGAGGCTAGTGGCCATGTTATAGGATATTTACGCATCAGTGTCACATGGAAAATCTGCAGCAAGCAGCGGCTCGAATCCATATCTCCTAAATCCAAGGTTAGTAGATTAATCATTTCCTTTCAGCCATCTGTCCAACAGCAAAGTATTTCTGAATTTGTATTGGATTTCTCCAGGAGGAATTAACCACTGACATACTTTTACCTTACAGGTAATGTAAAAAGAAAAAAAAAAGAAAGAAAAAGAAATAAAGAAGAAAGTACTTAATTACATCCTAGGTACGTATAGCTTAAACCCTTGACTTAATCTGACTCTTCCAGGACTGATCCTCAACTTGCTGCAAGTGGTATTTGCTAGAAGAAAGCAGAATTTATGGCACCACTGGAGATCAGTAACTAACTTACGAAAAAGTTACCCTCACCAAACAATGCAGGAAAATACGTTAAAAAAGGAATGTAAGTTGAAGCAAGCTCTCCCTATGTGTTTATGAGTCTGCCTACCAGCTTTCTGGGAGCAATTTCCCATTGCACAGCACCATGGAATAGGTGCAGCATAAAGCACCCAGTATATCTTTATGTACTGGTTCGTGCTCTCACCCGCGTGAGGTGATCCCCATAGCAACATACTGCCTCGGCAATCCAGAGCCTCTAAAGGTCAGCCTAGAAAACAACAACAGTATTTCACAAAATCTCTAAAACAAATACTATTTTATTTCAGCGACATGGAAATTAAACACACTCTAAATACTATCAGACCAAGGGCATTCAGGCCTCCTTTTAAAGGATGACAAGGGAAGCTTGTCAGCCTTTCTGTACTATGAAGAATCCACCTGATAGACACAACCTGCCAGTGAAATCTCTGATAAAAAAGAATTGGACAGGGCAGAACTCTGTCCTCCTTGCACAGAAGTGAAAGCTGCAGGTCTAACTTTTACAGCCTATCACACCTGATGAAATAAAAGATTTATGCAAAAGATCTTCACCGACAGTTACTACTTATCCGCAGGGAGGCCAGCAGTGGCAACCACAGAACACAGCCATGCCGATCCGTTCTCACACTGAGCACATCAAGGAAGACACAAAATCCTTATCTGAAACTGGGAAACCAGCTAAGTAGCATTTATTCCAACAGCTATAAAACAGTGCCATTTACAGAAAGTTCATACCTCTTTTAGCAACTGTGCCGAGGGGGCTTTTTAGCTATTAATGGACCATCACTCATTGCAGCTCAAATATCTGAGTGACTGGGGAGGTGCAAGTTTGGGCACAGGCAGTATAAACTACCCGCACAAGACGGTTGTGTCTTAGGAACGGGGAACATAAACTTTCAACCTTTCATTCACAGAAGAAACCTCTCTTGGCATCTTTGACTCGTGTTCAACCATTCATACACCCCACAGAGCTGTTCTCCCCTTCAGAACCGTCCTCTGCTGCTGTGCCTGGCTGGGGTAGGGGATGCTATGGGAAGACCAACTATACCCTGTAGCATCCCTTGGTGTTAGCCCCAGCTAGCAAACCAGTTGTAAGCATCTGAGGAGAGAGTTTCTGAAAGCCAGAGTGCTTGGGTCTTGGAAAGCGAGTGCTCTGGAGAGAGAGATCATTGCTCCCCAGTGCCCCTGGAGATGGGAAGATTCACACACCTATCCGCTTTGCACTGGAGGGTTATCTCTAGAAAGGTCTCCTTTTCCCTGTTCTTTCTGCTCTTGTCAGATCTGTCTCCGTTAAATCAACATTACTGGCTCAGGACAAGAGCTACAGCCAGAGGCAGGGGCAGCCAAATCAGGTTAGGACAATGCAAAATTAGGTCACAGCCAAAAAAGAAAAAAAGAAAAAGAGAGAAAAAGAGAAAAAAAGAAAGGAAACCCTGGGCATTTCAGTGGTTTGAGCACAAAGTATTCAAGGAGAAGATTTTTTTCCCTTTTCTTCAGCCCTTGTATTCTACTTGGGTGTAGCTGTGAAAGTTCCAAAACCAAACATAGGGTGCACCCCTGGTTAGGGCATTATAGCAGGACACTATAGCCCAAATTGCTCTTCTCCTCCACTGCAAGGCCTGGGAGTACTATGGGACTGAGGAGTTTCTGCAGGGCAAAGGGCGAGGTGCCTGTGGAATGAAAGCCCCCTTTATACTGGAGCAATTGATCGTTGTCAGAGGGCTGTGCAGTTCCCTCCCGCAGCCTGGGATCAGAAGGGCTCAAACTCCTCTTTGTCCCCTCCTTCGCTTCGACTCTGCGTCCTTTTCTGCCACTCCCAAAGTCAGACAAGAGGATTTTGGCCCAAGCCTTTACAGAAGATAAAGTCTAAATGTCAGGTGTCTCCCTAGGCAAGCAGCAAACGCTCCTTTCACCACAGAGCACTAGAGGATGAAAAATTAAATCCAGAAGAAAGCATGAACCATCCATATATCACTCCCTAGGTTTCACAGTACTAACCACTTACCAGTGCAACAAACATTCTGTGCTCAACCTGAGAAACAGTCAAAACACTAAAACATTTAAAGGCAATAAACCAGGTCAAGGGAAACAACCTTGACCACAGCAAGTCGCTTGTAAGGAGTTGACCTGACCTTGTGACAACGGAGAGGGCATTAAGTGGGGTGAGATCTCACCAAAGGCTCTACCCATGGCCAGAAAGTGGAGATGGAAGCCAGGGGAAACAGGCAGAGGTGATTATGCCACCAGTGTGAAAGAGAGAAAAAAAACATCACTTTTTTTTTGGTGTCCAAGGTGCAGGAAGGCATGAAGAAGCCCACTGCAGTGTTAAGGAAGATGAAAGATTTTCAAAGTAAATTCATGTGTTAAGGCAGGAGGAGAGAAGAGAATGAACAGCTCTGCATAATGCCATCACCTCTAGTACTCCCTGGTTGTTGCATCTTCTTGCTTACTTAGGATATATTCTGTTTGGTGGGAGGGCCAGCTCTTGGTCTACTTTTGTGCAGCATCAGACACAATGGGATGCTGGTGTATGCGGTGCTGCAAAACCAGAAATAGATGTTACAATGGTGGTGGTTGGTTTTGGGTTTTTTTTTGCTAATTCATTAAGTACAATTGGACAAATGAATAAGCTGAACAAATGAATAAGCTCAATAAAGCCCTGAGCAGCCCGAGTCTCTGTTCTGGGCAGCCTGCATCTACCTCTAATGAAGATCTAAGGGATCTGTTTCTTGATTTGGTGACCACAGTTTAACGTGCCCTGCCAGTAGAGCACTATTGACTTGGATAGCGTGAAAATCCATGCAGGATGTGTGGATGTACTCATGGTGCCTGAGCTGCACACAGAGTTTGGAAGTCACTCCCGTGGAAGCATAGAGGCTATATTTGGGATACTCATGGACAGTACATCTTTAAGGTATATGGGTACGGAGCTAGGGAAGGAATACTTGGGTGATACGCAGCACAGCCATGGAGCCAGCACTTGTTCGCATGTGCGGAGCAAGGCTGGTGCAGAGATATATTTGATTCAGAGCGTTTGTGTCTGCCGTAAGGTTTGTCCATTACAGCAGCGTTCGAGAGCAGCCTGGATGGTAAATACCAGTGGGGTATGGGCAAGTGATGAGTCCAGTGAAGAGGTTGTGACACAGTGTATAACGGAGCTGGCGCGCGACTGCGATGAATGTGGTTGCAAGACTGGTAGCAACATTCCCTAAAAGGTAGCACGCTGGCTCGTGAGAGGTTTTCAGGCCTCCCTCCACCAACAGCCCTATCACAATGCCTTGCTGTCTTTCTACTCAGTCTCCTGCCTGTAAGAGACGGAGTAGATCTGCCTCTGTTTTTCACGCTTTTGGAACTACAGGTGTGCACATTTCTGCTGTGTGTGGCCATATTTGGGAGCAAAGGGGTATATCCCCATCCCCACCCCCATCCCTGGAAGTGTTCAAGGCCAGGCTGGATGAAGCTTTGAGCAACCTGGTCTACTGGAAGGTGTCCTTGCCCATGGCAGGGGGGTTGGAACTAGATGGTCTTTTAGGTCCCTTCCAATCCAAGCCATTCTGTGATTCTGTGATTCTATGATTCTATGATATGGAGGGTGTGGAGTAAGCCTGGTATGCAAAGGGGGCCAAAAGAGAGGGAAGCCTTTGCATGGTGTGAGTTGCTGTCTTTGGCAGTGTGCAGTGAGAGGGGGTGTCTCTTTTCTATTCTGCTGAGGCTGGCAGAGTCTGGTCCTTGTGTAAAGGATGGCCCAGGCCCCGTGTGTGATAAAGGCTGTGTGGGAGGGCAGGAGAGCACACAGGAGGCTGCAGAGGAGCTGTGTGTGGGAAAAAAGGTGTACAGAGGTGGGGGTCGCTGGGCCATGGGGCCAAGTGTGGTGTGCCCACGAGAACGAGCAGTGATGGCATGCATGGAAAAGTCTATAACCCTGACTAATTCTGTGTGTGTGGGTATCAGCAGTGGGGGCAGGCACTTGGGAAGTGCATACTCTGGAGGACTTGGTGAGGGCTGTCTGGAGAGGGGCTGTGCAGGACTGCAGGGTGTGGGGGGCAATCTGGGAGCCCCTGGGGAGGCAGAGGAGCAGCACTGCCGGCGTGAGCAGTGCCGCAGGCACATGGGGAGCAGGGCAGTGTGAGCAGGGTGTGGGCAGCGTGGCATGGACAGGCCAGGCAGGGTGTGGGCAGCAGAGGCAGGGTGCAAGCAGGCCGGGCGCTGGGGCCGTGCAGGCAGGGCACAGGCTGCTGCAGGCTGCACTGAGCCCCACCGCCGTGCTTACAGCAGCAGGGGTGGCAGCATGGCAGCGGGCGCCAAGCCTGTCAGCCGCTCCCCCTCTGCAGCTGCCCAGAGCTGTGTGGGCAGGGTTGGGCTGCCTGCAGGGGCACTGCCCTACCCGGAGTGGTTGTGCGGCTCAGCCCTGTTTGTAGAGGTGCCCTGGCAAGGAGGGGTGGCCGTGCCCTGTACCATGCATCCCTGCAATGCTTGGCGGTGCCATAATTGCCACCTTTGGAGGCTGTGTCCCATCTCTTGCAGGAGTAAAGGAGGCTTGGCAAGCCAAGGAGAGCACTCGCTGTTAGGCATCTAGGAATACTACCCTCATCTCCTTCACATGGCCTGCATTAATCCTCATAGCCGTCCTCATTAAGTACTGTTCCCCTTTCATAAAGGGGATCTGGAAGCTTGGAAAGATTGAATGACTTGTTCAAACTATGGGGTAGAGCTGGGAATGGAACCTAAAACTTCGAAAGCCTCCTGCTGTGCTTTAACCACAAAAGGAATCCATCCCTTCCCGGTATGCTTGTGCAATCCATTGTTTTTAAATTACATCCTTAGGAGGTTGCACAGATGTTGCTGGGGGTTGCATTAGACCTCTAAGAGTGATCAGTAATGGGGAAGATGTGGAGGAAGGACAGAATGCAACTTGGGTCTCCAAGTCTCAATGTGTTTGCAGAAGTGTGAAGTGGAATCAGCATATAAATACTCTGGGTGCTACACCCTTTCCCCTTTTTTTAAGGGGTAAATTAAGGCATAGAGAAGCCCAGTATGATTTTAAGTCACGCTGAAATTCTAGGTCAGAGATTACAGCAAAACCTACTGCTCCTGATGTTCAGTTGTACATCACAAGCCCACCTTCTTCCCAAGGTAGTTTACTTCCTTAACTGCTGCAAAAGAACGTCCTCCGCTGCTGCACACTACTGTCCCTCACAAGCTCATTGGGAGGTTCCATTGGGAAACTGGTGCCAGCAGAAAGATGCTTTGCCTGATTGTTATGTCTTTCTCTACTGACTTTTCCCTTTTACATGGACATTAACTCATTATGAACAAAATTCTATGTTCTGGACCAAAAGAAAGGGGATGGATAAAAAAAGAAGGAGAAAAATGAATAATTATGGAATAAAAATAAATAGAAAAAGGGACGGAGTGAAGTTGAAGACATCCATACTATAAGAATAAGAAATCATTTACAGAGGGATGCTGAGCAGATGACTGGTGTCAACACTGTGATTCTCTTAAAAGGGTCGACAGGTCTGTAACGTGCCCAGTGGTGCAAGTGCTGCTAGCTGCTGGAAACGTGACTGACGAGCATAGACAGGGACTTTCATCAGGATGCCTTCTGCTGGTGTTGTGGATGGCCTCCACTTGGCTTAGTGGAGGATGGGGAAGAGACCCTGCAAATGTTTACACTTGAGGTGGGAATATTCTCCCTTCTCTCCTCATCAGTGCTACTTGCTCTTAGGTTTGTGGCTTCTCTTGGGCAATAGCACAGCAGAACATTGCCCTGAGGAGTGCTGACTTTCCCCAGCAGCTTGCTCAACTCTGGTGGAAAGATCTGATGCTGAACTTCTCCCTGTCATGACCAGTGTTCCTGGCCATCTGGAGAACCTCAGCCCAGTTCCAGCAGGGCACACAGGGTACTGAGCTGCTGGACCTTGGCTTGCTCAAAGTAGTTGCTCTTTCAGAACAGTGACCCTGCAGCCATGACAAACTGCAGCCCAGCCTGGGAAGGACAAACGTAGCCTCAAGTCTTGCCTTGCTGCTCTGCGTTCCATAGCCCCACACGGTGACTCACACTTCCCCAGTGCCGCTGCCTGCACGGGAAAACTGAGACCAGGGGCTGTCTTGAAAGAGGCCTTGGCCTGACCTGCTCCGATAGCCATTTATGTTCCCACATGTGATATTAAAGCAGCGGTACCAGGTCTCTTGCAAAGGCTTCTTCTGAGCTTGACTTTTTTTGACCTGTAATTTCCAAGGCAGATAAAGCGATTGTAGTCTTTCTCCTGCCATTGCCTCCCATTCTGGTATAGTTATTTCTAGTGTCATGGTACTGGAGCACTATGGAGACCTTTCTCTTCAGATGGCATTTGTGACTTGTCTTCTTTCAGGCAACACCTGGACAGGAGAATGGAAAGATAAGCCGTCAAAACATTATCTGGTGTCTTAAGCTTTGTGGAAAAGTGGGAAGACCAGCTCCAAACCTTACACTTTCTGTAGTCCGTTCTTTTTTTGACTTCAAGGTCTGTTTGAAATCCTCCCATAGAAAGACATATCTTCCAAGGAACTCCAATATCTTGAACAAGGAAAAAAACTTTGGTATTCCCCATTCCCTACTCCACCCTCTGTCAGTAAAATCTGCGTTTACAGAGCACTAATCAGAGGGGTTTTTCTTTGGGGTAGAGAGTGCACAAAGCACAGAAGATCAGAAAGCTTTCTTAATGCTGAATTTGAAGTTTGGCTCTGTGGTAAATTAAAAGAGAACTGCCACCCAAAGAAAAGCGGATAAAGAAACCAGCATTTGTCTAGCGTGTTGGTCTTTACAACTCATAAGTTCAACACTAATGAGTTATGGGTTGGCCCATGAAAACATAATGTGTAAATTAGGAATTTAATGATGTGTAAGATTAAAAGCTGTGCGGGGTTGCATTTATTTAAGGCTGCCATCTTGTGTTCAAAGAGGAATTACTTTATCAGACAATGTCCCTTTCACGAGGTTTAAATTGATTCCGTTATGCGTATTATGGAGGGTACTCAAGTGCCCGAGACTGCCAGCTGACAATATTTCCCACTAAATGCCCTTTCTGTAGCTCTGTTTGCAGCTTCATAATAGCAAACATACCGTGCAAGCTGTAATGACTTCATCTTAACTTCCAGAAATGAATAAGTGCAGATTTCCCTCCCCACATCCTTCTCCATAAATACAGTTGCAGGAAAGCTGGGATTCAAGAGAAGAGATGCAAAAACTAAGTCCTTACCGCTTCTCTATTTGACTTGCTTTCCTGATACTTTGCTGCTAAGTATTCTACATCTACCCACCTCTAGCCTCTCAAAAAAACTCCCAAATTCAAAAACCCCAAACCAGATTAACCAGTGAGGAGGACCTTTACATGCCTATTTTTCATTGCAATGGGTGTATTTAACTCCTAGCTACTTGCTGGGTGGCATCATGGCAATCTTTTGCAAACCAGGAATCCTAGTCCTCAAGTCATGTTCTGCTGACGTTGGTAACTGACACGAGCTCTTTTAGGGGCCTGACACCGAGCCAAGCACACATGCTAGAGCTTCCTGGGATGGTCAAGGGACACTCTGTGGGAAGGGCTCGGTCTGCTTTGTACGCTGTGGTCCACCAGTTTGAAGTTGCATAACTCCTTCTTGATGCAACAAAGAAGGATGACGGTAGAGTGTTCTGCTTATCTGCAGAGCCTTCATACAGAACAACTCCCATCTGATTTGGTTCATGTATGTAGCGAAGATTTAAAATAAGGTCTAAATCAGCCAAGGCATGCAGGCACCCACTTAGGTGTGGTCAGAGGCCCATGTTCCCCGCTTAGCTACTTCCTGAGCTTGTGGGCAAGTTCCACCCATCATCCATTGGTTAGAGCAATCTCTTAACAGATGGAAAACCTGTTTTCAGAGCCTCACCCTGCCTAATTTGGGCAGATCTAAGCACTTCTCTTAGCGACGTGGCCCTGACCATCAAGCTATTGACTCTCCCAAATCAGAGCGCGTCATGACTGAACAGACTAATGAAATATTAGAGCTAAGGTGGTGGCTAATGCTGTGATCTTGTGGCTAGGGCATTTCCCTGAGCTGTAGCAGAACAAGATACTATATTCCTGCTCCAAGGAGACGTGAAGTGAAACAGCAGCATGAGGAGGGGTTGCACCCATAGATGTTCAATTCTGGGCCAAGTGGTTTTGAGACAAATGTCCTCCCTACCTGAGCATGTCCTGAACCCATGGCTATGGAGACAAATACAATGGGTGGTTAATAATGAGGCTGTGGAGCGGAGTGGTGAGTCTCTAGAGAGGATAAGCATCCCTTGCCAGTCTGAAGTCAGGAGGTTGGCTCCATACAAGGGATGTGGTTTAAGTCTTACCCCCTGCATTAGCATTTCCTCCTGACTAGCAGAGGGGGTTTCACATTTAGCATTTGAGCTGCTGTAAATGCCTTTTTCAAGCCATGTATGTTTTCAAAGTTGGGTTCATGAAGGACAAGTTTGGATCTATCTACGTTTGCAGCTGATCAGATATGAACTACCCTAGCCTGAAGTTGTCTTCTTTAATTGGAGTAGAGACCATGCGGTACTATCTGTTTATACAGTGCTTAACTTTGAGTTGCTCAGAGTCTCAGGGGCAAGTTCAACAAAAATATTAGCAAGAAAGATTATCTGTAAACATGCTAACGGGACATAGTTCATATTCCTGTTTTCAGCCTCGTTTCCTAGGGACGCAGAAGTTACACAAACACACTGTGTATCTGTTAGTCCCCAACTACAAGGTTTTGAGCTCCACTGGTCAAATTTGGCAGAGGGCAGTGGCGACGACAGTACTTAGAGGAGAAAGACACCAATGCGCACTCCCACCAAAGGAAAGCTGGAGAGATGTTACCCATGCTGTTTGGCTTCAGATAACTCCCTGGTCCAAATCTACATATTTCTGGTTGAGTCACAGCATGTACTGTCTCTTGCCAAGCTGAAACGCTGGAAAAGTGGTGTGAGGGCATATGTGGGCATGGTAGGAATCACACGGGACAGGAGGAGGACATTAAGGAGATGAAAAGATGACCTAGTTTGGGTGTTTAAGGAACACAGAAGAGGCCTGAAGCTATAACAGGCTGGAGACTATGTGCTTAGGAAGGATTTGGTGCTATGGTGGAAATTGCATAGTGAGAAAAAGTTTCAAGCATCATAGGGAGGAAGTTTTGGGGTGTACAACCCAAATTTGCAAGGTTTTATTAGTCCCCCTTCATACAGAGCAAACCAGATGACCGGTATACTTAGTGTTATAGTTTTAACTGTTGAGAGAATTTTGTTCAAAGGTTTGCTGTTCTGTCTGTAATCTGGCGGCTGTTGTTTTATAGAAGTTCTTGTGAGGGAGAGAATTGCTCCAGAAAGCTCCCAGGAATATTTGTTTATTACCTGCACTATGGGAGTCTGAGCCTCCAATGCAGCAGGCGCCATGCAAATCTGCTACTGTTACAGTGAACGCAGAAGCACTGGTAGAGGAGACAGGGAGGCAGGCTTTTCCCTTGAGTACTTTATACAAAATAAGGATTTGGTGGTAAAGCAAACAAATCTGAATGATGCTCACAGGGAAAAACTTGGTTTTGGCCAAGAGAAACTGGCTTCAGTACCTGCGATATATAAAAACCAGAGTCAACCAAAACATTCCTCTGGGCTTGCTTCTGCCAGCTCCTAAGGTATCCAGAGGAAATTCAAGGCGGACTGAAAACCATGATACTACAGAGTTTGTTCCCTTGCAAGAAGAGCCTGAAATCCTGTTCTGAAGCTGGACGCCAAAATGCCTTGGCAGTTCAGTCATTGACTGACATTCCGACTCAGCCAATGTATGTGACTGCTGCTCTGCTGCCTGTTTTTACCAGGATGCAACTATTTATCATGTTTCTGGCTGAGATTTTTATAGTTGAGGCTCCTGCCATCCATCAGCTCCAGACGATTTATGTGGAATCAGGGTTTCTCTCAGGATCGCTTTGAGTTCTCCAGTCTAACAAACTGGAATATGACTTTGCCATCAGATCTACAATAACTAGAATGTTGCTGTGGAGTCCAAATCCTACATCTGGTCCAGTCACGGGTGCGAGTCACGTTCCTCTTCTCTTGCTCCTAAGGGCAGCGGCGTCTGACAGGCAGCGCCTCACCTGATGCCTCCGCTCACGCAGCGTCACGCTTTCGCCAGCGCATAGGGCCAGGAGCAGGCTGAGGTTTCCTTTGTGCAGCCAACTCTTTGATGTTACATCTATGACAGTTTATCTTAAATTTTAAAGAGAGTTGGGTCAGAGGTGAGAGAAACAGAAACATCCTGGTTGGTGTTTCTAACGTAAGTCAGTGTCGGGGGACGTGGTGAAATCTAGCCCACGTGTTTCCTGTCCCTCACTGAGAGCTTCCCATTGACTTCAGTAGGGCTAGGGTTTTCATCCCCTCTGCTTTTAAAACTTTGCTGACATGGATTTGACAAGCTCCGAGATCCATGAGCTGTGCAGTGGGGGGTGTGTGTATTCCACTGCCTATTTTGTGCTAATTTCTTCTCAACAGATCTAATATTGCTGCTGTTAGAAATGTAGAGAAGAAGCAAAACCAAATAATTCTTTCTCTGCCGTGACAGACTAAAATAAAGCTTTTAGCAAGCGTGAACAGTAGAACCTTATCTCCTATGCATTATGAGGCCAGACTCTGATACCTTTACATCTGTTCTTTATTCTGCAAAATAACCTGCCCTGCTCATGGTGTAAAGTATAACAAGCACATGTGAAAATATGAAAATCTGGTTTGTATCTACCAGCAAGAGTCAAAATGCATATTTATTTTTAGTAGTATTTTCCCCCCTGCAAAATGGCATGATGATGGAAAAGACCATAAATTTCTCAGCTGCTTTAAAAAGTCAAGTATAAAACGTTTTTATTTTACTTCATTACACTTGCAGACTCTCACCGCAACACTCCAAACACAACAGAAACCGCTGCTGACAAGCCCTCCTTTGGTGTTACACACTGTAGAAAACTCATCCCTGCCCCAGACCTGCTCTCTCCACATCGTTTTCATGTATGGATATTAATTTATGTGTTCGCTAGAATACAAACGCTCCCCTGTCTCTATAAGTTATAGAAGCAATCATCCAAGGAAGCATCAGAAACTCCTAAAGTCAATTCTGGTGTCATAATTTCATACTCTAACCTGAGATGCCAAATCATGGGCCTTTATAGATGAGAAGCGGGTGTGTGAAAGCACTCCCTTTTCAGAATTGCAGACTTTATTTCTCTATAAAACATATTTATGCTGGGAAATAATAAGGGGCTAACGTGGCAGTGCAAAGGGGGATCTGTGTCCCTGGGGACAGCTTTGGGAGCTTGCTCCGGTTCTGGGGAAAGGGACCACCTGGAGTGCTCTTGGGCAGGGGCTGCTCTTTCTTGCTCTGCACCCTGTGCACGTAGCACAGCGAGAATCCCAGGATCAGCCATGGTTTCTGATACAGATGCATTAATAAATAAACAACAGCAATGGCAGTAATAACATTGAGTAACCCTCTTAGCCTTCCCCAATAATGTTATGAGCAAGCTCAGGAGGGAGGGTTCACCTGTGCCTTCTCAGTCACATAAATCAGCCAGCCTGGCAGAAGGTGACTGATGCATGCAAAACCCCTGTTCTTTAAGTGCTTTGGGTTCCTGATTTTGCAGCAGTTGTCCCTTGGCTAAGCTTGACCATTCCTTGGGCCGCTTCGTCCTCTCTTCTCAGCTAATTTTACACTGCACACTTTGGCACCTTGACTTATGATACCTTTCAGCATTTTCCTCCCCAGGGTAACACAAAAATCCTCTAGGAAGGAAGTCATAGAGCAGTAAATACTACCTGGGATAACATTTCAGTAAGAGCTCTTTTATGGACCACCTAAAACTACGTCTAATGCAACTGTGGGCACCCCTTTCCCGTATTTGATTTGAGCAGATGGGAATGCTATTTTTTGTAGCGGGGAAAAGGAAATGTCTTTTGGGGTTTTTTTGTGTTTCATTCCTTTCCTTTTCCTTCCACACTGAGCTCCTGAAGACGGTCAGCTCGCGGTGTCTTGTCTCCAGGTATTTCCAGAGTCACGCCAGCCGCTGGCCACAACTGGCCTCTCCTGAGAGTCGCCACTGTCTCATCTTGCTCCTGCTGTAGATCACACCTCACCCCAGGGTCATCTGCATCCTGCCAGTTGAGGATGCTCGTGACTGACTTGGATTCACAAGCTTAGACCACGATCCTTTTAAAACTATGTCCTGGCTGGAAATGTGCAGCACCTTCAGTACCAGCATCCACAGCATTTACTATTACAGGACTCGCTACAATGCTGCTGAGGACCAAGTCATTTTGGATGATAAAATATCACCCCACTTACAGATCCTGGTTTAATTACACGGTGTGTGTGTGGAGTAAGCTGGAACACAGAAGCAGAATCTTTCGTGTAAGGCGAATTCCAAAGCAACCAGCTAATAGAAGAACATTGAGGATGTTAAGTAGATTAGACACATCAATAGAATCTACATAAGTGATGCCAAATTTAGTAACAGCAGAGAGGAAAACAGTTTTATTTTAAGTCAGACTCTGCTAAGCGGTGGCAGCGTGTCTGTTCAGGGTTATGCACTGTGTTTCTTTCTGGCACACAAAACATTAAGTGCAGAGGAAGAGTTAACTAAAGTAAATGGGGTTGAAATTTCTGCGAAAAGAATGATGTACTGTACCTATGCATTTTATAGCACTAGGTAAGTAGTTTAATGTCTCAGCCAATATCAAACACTTCATTTGCAAATCTTAGTATGTCGGGCTCCCTAGTGGTTTATGTAATAAAAAGGGATGGTTAAAGGGCATGTCCTTGCATTAACTATTCCTTCTAAATTTGAAAGGCCCAGCCGTTATGTAAATATTTACTATAATTAACTGCTGGAGTTCACTTGTTGTCCTAGTTTGCAGGAGTTGTCTGAAGTTACTCTTATCCGTAGACAGGGAGACGCTATCCGTAAATAGCCACTTTTGCCATGACGGAGTGTGGTGGGAGAGGAGGTTTGCCTTGTCCTGCTCGTCACTTCTGACCACCACAGTCATCATCAGCCTGTTTTAGTATCTGCTTGCAGTCACTTCCTCACCATCCGTAGGCAGTGTAATTGGGTTGTGGATTATCCGTAACAAGGGTACGATGCTGAAACTGCCCTTATGTGTAACAGCCTGAGCTGGACTCCGGCACAGCGCTGTGAGGATGCAACTATCGGCTTCCACACCAAAACAGGACCTGGACCCTGTGTGTTCCCAGCGTGCTGATTCTGCACTACAAATCTCTGCACACCTGAGATGGGCAGGGCCATTGGGGTGCCTCTGCACTGTGTTCCCAAACGCACAAGCTGGGGCTGGAGGGTAGAGGCACCTGAGGGTGCTGTATAAAGTCACCTCAAGCCCAGCTAAGTTTAAGAGCTCCATCTCAGTATGGGCACGGCTGCATCCAGGTTGTTTCCTCAAGAGCCACTCGTGTGTCTCTGCATCGTGCTGTGCGGCGCTGTGCAGCGCTTCATCTCGCTGAGGGGCTGTGCTGTATTCAGCCGTGGTGGCAGCAAAGGCCGGTGCTGTGCTGGTGTGGTGCCTGGAGCCCAGAGTGCCGCTCAGAGACACCTGGGACCTCGTGCTACCCCAGGCCTGGCAGAAGTAGCCCCAAGCCAGAGCTAATGAGCTCTGCTGGATCTGACCGATTCTTTGTGGATCATCTCAGCTGTCTTCATGTCATGCTGACTAACATACTTGGAGGATTCTCATTACTTATGTTTCCTCATTGCCTGGGGTGCTCCAGCCCCTCTGACTACACCGCTATGCAAAAAAAAAAAAAGGAAAGAAATCAATCTTGGGCTTACAGGTGGAAAACAGGAGAGACAGGGAAGGCCAAGGAGCAGCAGATGTAGCACGGGGTGCCGCACTTATCTTTGTGCTGTGTGCCAAAACATCCTGGCCTCGCTTTTTATTCCCCCATTCTCCCTTAAAATCTCGTTTGTCGCGTTTGGCTGCTACGCTGCGCTGGTATGTCTGCGTGGGCTTCTGGAGCTGTCTCTGAATCTATACCCGGGAGGAGGAAGGAGTCTTTAAAAATTAATACTGCGAGGCAGCTTTAGTGGCAGCGCTGGCAGAGCAAACGGAACAGCTAGCAGGGAGAGCCCGCGATCTGCAGGGGGAAACGGGACCCGTGGCTCTGTGCCAGCAGAGGTGATGCACTCCCTCTCCCGCCAAGAGGAAAACTGCCTGCTAGCAGCGTTTGCGTTTGACCCTCCTGTGAAGCTGTATGGATGAAGGCTCTCAAAACAACCACTAGAACGTCCCTTGCCTGGCCCCTGTGATAGAGGCCCCGCTCTCTCCGCTCCCTTCATCTCCTGAAAGAAGAGATCAGACACTCAATAGCATTTCCTAGCATGCTTTGCCTTGTGCCACCGTGCTCGGGAACGCAGACTGGGGTGGAGTAGAGGTGGTGTTTTCTCTAACCGAGCATTGTCTGCCTTTAGTAGTCTAAAGGATTTAAATCTTGGCCCTTCCTTTACCTTGCTCAAACCTTTCCTCTGTGCCAGGACACCAAGCCTGGAGCGGCGATCTGGCCCTGCAGATTCAGCTGCAGGGGTAGGTGATGCTCTGCTAACGCTCGCTCTGCTTTGGTCGGTGCTGTTTATGTTTCACCAGCTGCAGGTGCCCTTTGGCTCTGTGGATGGGGTCAGCGTTGCAGAGCAGAGCTGGCTGGGAAGGCAGGAACGTAACAACATGTTTTTTTCCTTTTTCTTTATTTTTTTTTTTTTTTTTAATCTCAGGCTTTATTAAAGCTTCTAGCATTTCATCTCAAATACATCTAGAACACCTTTAGCAGTCCTGGCATGAAGCTAAAGCACAGGGACATTGAATTGTCTGTCTAAAGGATTCTGGCTGGTGTGACCCCTGCATGTCTGATGACTAGGCTGCGGAGGGAGCCGCGGTTTTATGACATTAAATATTAACAGCTGGATATTAATAATGAAGGCTGACAGCTCCTTTTCCAGTTCCTGAGGTTGTTTCTCCCCCAGCTGCAAGTCCAGCAGGATTCGTGTTTTTTTCACTGCCTGAGCACTATGGTCAAGGCCCCCTGATCTTGAAGGGTCAGGGGAGGTAAGAAAAATAACACGGAGGTGTCACTGCTGTGAACCGGAGTCGTCGCCGCCTGCCTGGGCCCTGCACTGCGCAGGGCCTGGCTGCCTCTGGTTATCCTTGTCACAGCTCGCTGATTGGAAAGCAATTTACTGGTAAAGGCAGAGGAAATGTAGGAGGCTAATAATAAAAAGAGGGGAAAAAAAAGTGGCATCTGGAGACCTAACAGCAGATCTTCCTGCATTGCTCGAAGCCGGAAGAGAATAAGCTATTCCAACACGTTCGTGTTTTATTGCTGTTTGGCCTGTGCAAATAATGCAGTTAAATTTTCATACGTGCCCTCCAAAATTACATTTTTCTCTCTTCCTTGCTTCTTGCCCTTTCTAGCCATCAGCTGTAGCTTCCCTCCTGCCTAGGTCAGCTGAAATGCTGCTTCAGCCTGTAGCTATATCAGTCTTGTTCCTAAGATAATTTACAGGAGACGCTAATACACAAGGCAGACTATTCCCTCCCACCAGCAGCTGAATAAGTCATGTCTGTAGCTCAGATCAGGTGGCTGGAGGACAGAGGAACACAAGTCCTTTCTTGAACCGGTGACCCTCAAGCCCTGCCTTGCAATGTGCTAAATGTTGCTGAAAAGTTGTCTCAGAGGAATTTGAACAGAGCTTTATTTGAATAAAGAAATACAGCACAGAGCACACAATAGTTGCTAATAAATCACAGGTTGGTTTTATTTTGCTAGTGCAACCCTGCCTTATTTTTTTCCATATTGGACTTTTCTCCAAATTACATTTTCCCAGTTGTGCACTTTTGTTCTTTTTACCATGTGACAAATGGAGGTGCTGTTTATTATTTATTCTTTGGCTTTAATGTTGTGCAAGCTAGATCAATTCCGTTTTTGATAAATAAGTCTGCTTTTTGCAGAAATTACCTAGTTGGATCAGTACTCTTTTCTTCTTTCTCTGCAAAGGCTGACCTCTAACCCTGTCTACTCTACAGTGAAACCCCATTTATCCGGATCACTTTTAAGCTCCTTCTTGGTTAAAACTAGACCACGTCCTCTACTCTGACCCTTGTATCAAATAGCAGCCTAGTACCCTTTTATGGAAATAGTTTCTAATGTTCCCCATGCCCATAGTTAAACAGAGTGAGTCGATGCTTTGGATTGACAGCACATAACTTGGAGTAGAACTCGGTTTTATTCTGAGGAGAAGCAACTTACAGCAGATGGCTAAAAAGACATACAGGGAGAGCAGGACAGAAGATTTGGGCTGCGTGAGGTAGATCTGGGCCACGACGTGGGATGCTGAGTATGAAGAGAGACCTTAGAAAAAGACATGGATGCTATCAGCTTCTTAACTCCTTCTTTTAATCCTCTTCTGTGTGCTAAGGTGGGCCTTCAGTTCAGTATTTTCTTACATCTGAAGACAGACAATTGAGTTTGCTATGTCATTTGACACAACATTAGACATGGCTTTTGGGTAAGAGTCGGCGAGGAAAAGGTACTTTGGAAGTGTACCTGTTGTATGTATTTGAGTCGCTGTGCTTATAGTGCTGCCACTTCCAGCTAGTGTAAAATCAGAAGACCACCTTCTCCCTTTGTCACGACATAAAAAAATCTCAGTGAGGAAGAAGAGGGTGTATATTTTTTTTAATATTTGAGGTTCACGAAATCATGAAGCTATATGAAGGAGACAAAAAGAAGACACTGAGAAGTATACTTGGAAAAGAGATTGAGGTGAGATTCTTCTGCAACCTGAACCTTGGAACACGGGCTTTAAAGAGTATTGGGCATCACAGTTTGGTAAAATCATCTTTGGTAAAATGATGAGACTTGGTGACACAGGGGTTAAAATTGATCCCAATTTGCTCTTGCCTGCACTTAAAGTTAAAATGTGTTCAGTTGTGGTGGTTTTTTGGTGGTGACCATCTTCAACCACAATTACATGGTGTAGTAAGGCTAATCCTATGGACATTTTTCTTCTGTCTTTTCCATCCATGCACCTGTACCCTGTTTGGAACAGGCACGGCTGTAATGAAATAAGCATTAGCCTCACCAGCTCTCCCCACAGCCTCAGCAGTAGTAGGAACAGTGGTGGCTGGAAGGAGAAAAAGGTAATCTGTGGTACATGGGAATTTCATTCAGGCTCAGGAGGGCTCCTGATGCAAAAGGTAGCCCAGGAGTGGCATGGGGAGGCTGATCTGTGACCTTCTTCTGCAGATCTGTTGGGGTGTGAAAGCATGCCCAGGTGCTCAGTACACAGAGCAGGTGGTGGGCAAAGCCAGTGAAGTACTGGACACGTCTCCTTTACTTCTGTGAGTGGTCTCAGTTGGGGAAGGGTCTAACACAGTGAGGTCAAACAGATTCTGGGGAAAAGGCAAAGGCTGTGGCTGGGAAGGGACAAGTACACTGAGGAGGACTAGCTTTTGCAGTGCTGGTTGCAGATTTTGCCTCCACACTTAGCTTGAGGGACTCTCTGCCCACCCACATCTTTCCTTAAACAGCAAAAGGCTGCGTTCCTCGCTGGCAGGAGCAGTCTAGAGCCTGTTCCCTGGAGGTGGGAGTGGCAGAAGAAGCAGGATAAGGAGCATGGGTGAGGATGATACCCAGCCCTGGTGAGACTTCTGTCGTCGAGCCTGTCCACAGTACCAGAAACCTTTGGAGGGAGGGGATGGTAGGGTCCAAAGAGGCTACATGGCAGTCCCTGGGGGAGGACAGGAGGAAGGGAACAAGAAGCCTGATCCTTTCCAACCTGGGGCGGCAGTGAGCTTATGGGAGAAGCCCTGAGACTATACTGCTCTTAGTGAAGAAAAGTGCTAGGGAGGACAGGTGCTGAAGCAAAAGCAGGTTTTACGTGAGGTCAGGACAGCGTGTTTCTGTAAGTAAAGTGCCCTGGGTCAAACTGGTGTGGAGCCAGGGAAGCCCAGGGGTCTGCAAACCAAAGAGTGACAGACGTTTCCTGCAGCCCTGTATCTCTGAAAGCTGCCTCTGCTCTGGTTCAAGATGAGCAAGGACAGTTTCAGGGAGCAGGTTAGAGTGTGTTTCCCTCCAATGTGGGGCAGCATGGATGGACAGGGAAGGGCTGGCCTCCTTCCTCACAGTCCTGAGTCCCTTCACTCTCCTGTGTGAAGTGGGTGTAAATGTCTTGATGCCCAGGGGCTGAAAGAGCTCAGGGACCATGTTATAAAGGCAAAGGGATATAGGGTTCATGTGCTGGGAGATGGCTGTGCTGGATTTCTGCTTGGCAAGCTGTTCCACTGGCTGGAGGTTAGAGATGAGAGGCAAGGGGAAGCTAGACATGTTTAATTGCCTGTAACTAATCAGGCATGTACACTCATCCTTCCCCTCCTTGTTCTTCTGAAAAAGTACCCTCTCAGACTCTCCCGATTGCTGTGCAGCCAGCGAGGAGGCGACTTACACGGACACTGTGAAGTGCAAAGCGTCGCGGGCCTCGTGCTCAGTCCCTGCTGTCAGTCCCTGGAGCACCAGGACAGGCACCATCAGGGTAGTTGTCATTTCTGTGCCCTCTCAGAAAAAGGGGCTATTAAAAAATGAATAGCAGCTGTGACAAACCCCAGGAACTGTGAGAAGAAGAACTTAGATCTAATTATCATAAAATCATGTAGTATTGCTGGGGCATAATTCTTTGCTGAGACCCTGAGGCAGGAAAAGGATGTAGGATGAAGGGATGTTTGTTCGTAGCAGGAGCTTAAAATGATGTGCTGTGAGTTCCTTCCTACTTAATACTGGTTTTGAGCATCTTGGTACCTGGATTTTCAATGGAAATAATTAACTGTGACAAAGTACGAATTTTAAATCAAGTTGGACAGAGTCAATTTTGGATAAAATGAGAGCTGTTCTTCACAGGGAAAATGTTGAAGGCACAATTCCCAGTCCTTGTAGTGGCAGGGAGAAAAAGGTGATTAGGAAAACTTCTGGGGGAAAGCTCATGGCACCCATTCACACGCTTAGCGGCTCCTTTGAAAAAGTCAGTTTCTCAGCAGAAAGGGTGCCTCCTCAGCAGCCAACCTTTCCTCAGGAACCCGCCACAACTGCTGCTGCTTGGGAGCTCACAGTGGGAGAGGGAAATTGCCTGGAATGAAGCAATGGACAAATCTCTGTGCATCCTCTCTGAGCTGGCTGCTCTTCTGAGTCACTGTGCTGGCGAGGTTGAAGCCCTGGGCTTGAAGCAGTGATCACGATCCCCTGGTTTAGGGTGAGAGCCTGGCTTAGAGCGAGACACAAAAAGCAAACATACAGCGCTGCCCTAGGGAGTCCGGTTGGTTGGCAGCATTAGCAGTTAGGTGGCTGTATTAGCATTTTAATCAAATAACTAGATATCCTAGAATTATATGTTTGAATCTCTGTAGGCTAAACATAGCTTCAGAAGCAAATAATTTCCATGTAATTTTAGGGTGGAGAATGTCCTTTGGGTAACAGCTGCCTGCTCTGCATGGGCATTAAAAATCCTGTGGCACTTTATTGAAAGCAGAGGTTTGTCTCAGAGGCCTTGCTTAAAACATCCCTCAGCGTGCTGGCTGTCTGCCCGGCTGCAGTCCTGACACCCAGGAGGGCATGCAGTTCAGGGGGAGATACTGCAGCTCCTGTCCACAACATTGTTTGTGGAGTGTCACGGGAGCCTTGATATAAACGCGGACAGCTTGCCCAGGTCATAGCAAGGATGACCTTGCTGGCATCGGTCTAAGCATATTTGCTCATGTGGTACAGCGGGTGCCCAAGCCCTGAGAAGAGTAAGTTCTTTGAGGACAGGAAAACAGATTGTCCAGTCACAGGCTGGCCCAAATCCTGCCTCGTCAGCAAGACCTGATGGCTGGCTGTATTGACCTGGGACAGTCGACTGGTTCTTGCGATGGACACACGTGTACAGGCCCAGGTTCAGTATGGAACATTCTCAGGAGGACATCCAGGCTGTGCTAAACCTGACCTCACGTATTTGTTTCATAATGTCAGAGATTTTAAAAGTTCTAAATGATAGAACATCTGGAAAAGGTTTCTTTTCAAAAGAAAAGAATGAAATAGATGTGAGCTGGCAGGAGCTTTCAGAGAGATTTCCCCCACCCCCATCTGTTTATATATTATGCAGAGAACTCTACAGGAAAATGGGATACATGAAGTTGAGCATTTCATGACGAGTTGTCACATTCTGTGCATAAATTTCTGTAAAATGTTAGGCACCAGTAGTGGGAGGAGATAGTAGGTCACTCATTGCTAATCCTGGAAAGTTTAGGGGACTTTACGTGTCCTTTGAGAGTGTACTTTTGATGGAACAAACATCACCTGTCCAGAATTATTCCTTCATGGTGCATATAATCCATCCATTTATCTGATAAAGGTATCCATAAAAAACCAGAAATGACCCAACAACACTCCCAGTACTAATATCAGTCCCATCATGCTGTTCATCTTCGTATCTTTTAGCTTTCTACTGCATGAAATAATGAAGAACTAAAAGTAATACTCAGTCCTTTTTCTTCTTGAGAGCACATTACAAATACTAACCTTAATTCCTCTCTGCCTGTTGTCAGAAGGTTAAATATCAGTTTTTTGGAGGATTTAAGTATCCACGGTGGATTTGAAGGTCTTTGAGTGACAGACGTTAAGAACCTCTGAACATCTGAGCCTTATTAAACACTCCCCAGGTGCATGCAAGGGATGTATCAGAACCAGCGTCAGAATTCGGACAGTCCCAGCTCCAAACCGTGGTCTAATCACACCTCTTTCAGATGCTGTTTGCAGATTTAAATTGAAAGTGGGGAGGTTTAGATTAGATATCAGGAAATTCTTCCTGGAGAGGGTGGTGAGGCACAGGAACAGGTTGCCCAGAGGAGCTGTGGATGCCTCATCCCTGGAAGTGTTCAAGGCCAGGCTGCATGAGGCTTTGAGCAACCTGGTCTAGTGGAAGGTGTCCCTGCCCATGGCAGGGGGGTTGGAACTAGATGGTCTTTAAGGCCTCTTCCAACCCAAACCATTCTGTGATTCTATGATTATGGCAGAAAGGCATTGCATTTCTGATGACTCGGCATTTTCAGACGAGGCTTGCTTTAGGACATAGCTCTCCTGCAATTGTGAGCTTCCCAGTTACTCCAGTATTACTTCCAAGTGATGTCTGCTATCATCATCTTTGTTCCCTAGGAAGAAGGTGGTATTGGATCAAGCACTGCTCTGGGGAGTTAGTGGGAAAAAATTGATTTTTTTTTTTCTCTTAGCAGTGTTAGGACACGATTTCAGCCTCTAATTTCTCACACCTCCTTCCCTCCCCTCACTATTTCATGTAAACCTCTCATGAAAGCAACAGTCTTTCTGAGGGTGTGTTTGGAGTGCCGTCGCTTAAGCCCACAGGGAGAGCACTTCCCTCACATAAATGGTGGTTGATGGTGGACCTGGATGGTGCCTGTAGCACTGCACGGGCACTAGTTAGGATGCAGGTGTGAGTTGCCAAGGCTCCCAGACCTGCAGTTTGCCCAGACATTTTCAGTGGTACTCTCAGAAGGCAGTGAGTACTGATAAATCTTGGAGTGCTGCTCTGTAGAGCCCAGGACATACTTCCCTTCAGCTCTACAAAACCACTGTCAGGTAGAATGCTGCTGAGTAAACCTCACTGTCCTCTCCACAGACTGCTCAGCCAATGGAAAAGTCCCTGGTGCAGGGGACTGCCAGGAGTACGTACAACATTGCATATCCAGGCTCTTCATAGACAATGAGAGCAAGGCAGAACTGCTCTAATCACCCCAGAACCAAAGCCAGATCCCATTGGTCAGCTAGTCTGTTCCCACTGCACAGATCAAAATACGAGCCTCAATCATAATATTAAATCTACCTCCCCTCCCTGCCATGCTGTATTGTCTAGGTGAGTAGGGAAGGGGAAACTTCTGTTGTCATTCCCTTCAAGTTAATTAGAAATTGTTGTGGAGGGAGAACTCATCTAGACAGTAACAGAGGTTATTATGTTTCATAACTGCCTCTAACCAAAGATGTGTTGCACAGAACTCAGAGTCAACAAGGGTCTCTGGTATCGGCGTCAAGTCAGTACATCCTCCGTAACCAAAGTAATTCAGCTCAGCATGTTACCTGTGTAGGAGAGAGTGCTGGGTGGTCCTCCAGCCTTCAGCTCTCTGGGAAGGCTGGTAAGGTACTGCTTAGCGGCATACACAGCAGTCCTCTCCAAATCTGAATTCTCCGCGTGACGTTTTCCCTTTGCATATGCCTTATCATGAATGCAAGTGGTTAAGCTTTCCTCCTCCTTTTCAAAATGATGCTTAATTTCTCTTTTTTGGTCTAACGATTTAGATGAAATATTTAACCTCACTGCTGTAAACCCCCTTGGGGCACCTGCCAGAAGGTTGTGGAACCTGGGTGAGGGCTGGTGGAGGGGCGTACACTGTTAATTAGTGGAGGTTGGCAGCCCCTGAACACTTGGGCTCACGCTCTTGTTGACGGCTCCAAGGTCTGGCTTTGCGGGAGCCGATTCATGCAGGCGTTTGGAAATAACTGGACTCTGGCAGCAACTCCCACTCTGACAGAAGAGAGCCAGCAACCAGCTTAATAGGTTGCTGCAGCCAGCAAAGTCCTCCGGTGAGCAGCAGTGAAGAAAAACAAAGCCCATTCCAACCACTGCCACAGCAGACAACAATTGAAAGCGAAGAATCATTTTATTGCATATGGAGGGGGTGAATGAGGGAAAGAAAAGAGAATGAGGTGGCATTTTTTACAGCTAAAGGGTTTAACGGTTTCTTTCCTTTCTCCCCTTCCCATTAAAGGGGACAAAAATACACAGAAAGAGAATGCCACAGATTTTCATTCTTCTTGTGAGAAAAGACGTCGCAGCCGAAGCTTCTTCCTTGCATTAAGTTTTCAGAAGGAAAGCCGGTTCCCCTTTCTCTGGCTCCTCATAGCGGCATTTTTCTGGCTCCAGCAACCTAATAGGTTGATTGCTGAGCCTCTTCTGTTTCAATTACTTTAGATTGATTCTCAGGTCTGTGTCAGCCACTCAGTGCAGCCACCATCCCAGGAACAAATCTCTAGCAGCTGAAGATGAAAATAGCTTCCATGGCCACTTAGGAGGTGAGTTCAAGCATCTTTTCTAAACATGAGGTTGATGTAGCCTTCCCTCAAGATCAACTCTCTGGCCAGGGCTGGATATGATGAGGTTCCTATTCCTGATGGCTCACTGAGCTGTGCTTAGCCCCAGCCAGGAAAGAGGGGAAAGAATCTTTGATGTCGTTAGGCTGCTCAACTTGCGGTTGCTGGTGGGCACTGCTGTTACTCCCCTGGAGAGGGACTGTGGCCTGGTAAAAGTCCCTCTAAGTTTAGGGAGTGGAGGGTATAGGGAGAAATGGGACACACAGCCTGTAAGATGAGTCCTGGGGGCTTGCTCTCTTGTTTGGGTTTTTACTGAAGGAGCAATGGAAGAGGGAAAGGAGTGAAAGGGGGTTGAGAAAAGGAGTGGAGGTGATGGCAACTGGTCCCTCATGGAAGCAGCCAGACTCCGCAATTGCTTTGTACACATCTGTGTCTTTTCTTTGCAGCCTCAAGCCTTCAGACTGGCAAAGGAGTAGTGAGGACCCATCTGTACTGCTGTCCTGGCTGAGAGCTAGTCTGGCTTCCCGCGTAAGTCAGAGCAGACTGAGCACGAAAGCAGTCTGGAAAATTGGGGCTATTTGTGTCAACAGTAGGATTATATTTCTGTATTTTTAATTTCCTACTGTTGCTGTCCAATTCAACTCAGCATGGGATCACAGCATAACTCAGGCTGGACGGGACCTTGGGAGGCTCAGAGCAGGGTCAGCCCCAGGCCAGAACAAGCTGCCCAGGGCTGCGTCTGGTTAGGGCTTCCAACCTCCCCAGGCCGAGCCTGCGCAGCCTCCTGGGCTGCTCACTCCACTGCTAGACTGTCGTCATGGGGAAATTCTTTTTCCTTGCAGCTAGTCTGAATCTCTCTTGCTTCAATTTATGCCTGTTGTCTCTTGTTTTCCTGCCACGCACACTGGTGAAGCTCCTAGTTCCCTTTTCTTGATGACCTTCAAGGACCTTCAGGTATGGGCAGGATTCATATTTGCCTTTCTTTATTTATCAGAGAAATTGCTGGACCTCCACAGTCTTTCGGAGATGTTAGAGAGTGGCCTTGCAAGGGCCTGGGCCAGCTCTCTTGGAACTCTTGGATGCAACTGGTCGCTCTGATGGACTTGAGAACAAGATCTCCCCAGCAATCCCTGAGTCAATCAATGCCTATCCAGTTGCTGGTCGTTTTCCTCTGAGTCCAGAGGCCTGGGACACCTTGCTGATCTAGACTGAGATAAAGCAGTGAGCGCCTTAGCCTTATCTGTGCCCCGTGTCACTAAATAATTTTCCCTGTTCAGCAATAGGCCTACATTTTCTCTGTTTAGCCTTTATTGCTAATGTAGTGGTAGAAGCTCTTCTTGTCATCCTTGATGTTCCCTCCAAGTGACAATTCTAGGGGAGCTTTGGATCAAAGGTAGCTATGGGGGATCCTCCAAAAGACAACCAGAGCTGGGCCTCCAGTGTCGATACCAATAATGTGATCCAGCCCCACATTCCTGCCCATGCCCCATGAACACCCTGCTCCTTGGGATCCAGGGGTCCCCCCGCAAGCAAACAGCCAGAGACAAGTTATTGCCTCTACTCCTATCCCTCCAGTACCCAGGGGTGGCGGGGAGGGGAACAGGCTTCAAGGGCGGGTTAATATGGATGGACATTCTGTGAAAAATGGATACTAAATTATCCCTTGATCCAATAAACCTCTCAACCCCACTCTCAGAAAAGCCTCAGTGAGTAGACAGGCCTCATGAGTTGCTCAGCAGCTCAATAAAATCTTTCTTTGCCCTGTCAGATGGAAAAGGGAAACAAATGGCAGAATTCGGGGCCCTCCCTCGAGGAGGCCTTGCTCCTGCCTGCGATGCCAGCTCCCTGCCTGCAGCCGGAGGGGACCACATCACAGGCAGCTAGCTGCCTGCTGCAGGACCCTGAGCTTGGGAGAGTTTCCTTCCTCCCTCCTTGCCTTCCAGGTGTTCTCACAGAGAAGGATTTCACCCACATGTGCATGACTGCTTTGAGGTTCAGGAGCCCTGGGAGCACTTGCAGCCAGCTCCAACAGAGGGGCTGCAGCAGGGGCGAGTGGATGGAGGGTCAGCGCCCCCACTACGCACCCCAGGTTGCTCAGTTGTCTGGAGGCTGCTACCTGGGTGGGAACACCTTTACAGGGCTGCGTTTGCAGCCTTGCAGGGGGCTACAGTCGATGCTCTGCCTGGAGGAAGGGTTTGATCCCGTTACGCCAGCACCAGCTGCTTCTGCAGTCGCTGATGGGGCTGTTGCACCTCTGCACATAGGTGTGGGATGATTCATGAGCATGCGTGTGTGTTGTATCTGCACTCAGGTTGTGCTAATCCTGTTTAGTCATTTTTCAGTGGATTTCATTTAGATACTGGGCTGGGGCTCTGCGTGCCCTTGACAATACCGAGCAACACCATTACTCATATTTAAACTCACTGACATAGCTAGTGATGGTGAAATTAAAGGAGACAATGACATAAAGCTCTCACCCAGCAGCAGTTTGCCTCCTGCCAATCACTATGCTTGTGTTTTCTCTCCCGTGTCAAAACCCAAGGAAAAGGGGCAGATTTTGCGGCTTACCTGGAAGAGCAGCAAGCCTGAGCTCTTCTGCACTGGCCAGCGTGCCCAGGCTTCCCCAGCCGAGCCCGCAGAGGAGCATCGGGCAACCCCTTGCTGTGCAAATCCCTCTGCGAAGCCACAGCAAACCCCTCGCAGCATGTAAAGCAGGTGATTTGTGCCAGCAAAGGCTCCCGGCCTCACCGCTGTGAGCAGCTCGCTCGTGCTCACCCAGCCGGTAGCGAAGCCAGAAATAGCCTGGGCTGCTGGGGCCCAGCACCCGGCGCTCGCCTCCGGTCCGTGGCCGCTCTCCAGCTCTGACTGTGCACGCCAGTTTGCTGCCGCGGCCTCTCTTGCTGGCTGGCGGAAGGGGAGCTCTGCTCCCTGAAACGGCAGCTGAAGACACAGATGTTACATGTTTTATCCTGTGGCTTTTGATACTAAGCAAATAAGTCACAACTGGTTTGCCACACTTTTTCCTTTTGGGTTTTTTTTTGCTCTTATCAGAGCTGACAATACGGCTTCTGTTAACACTGCCGCAATGGGAAGAAAAGGCTTGTCGTACAGTTCTGGTTTAAAAATAAAAATAAAAACAACTACAGAGAAACAGCTTGTGCCCCTTGCGAGTAGATGCAGGCTTTAATTTCATCTCAGGTTTCTACCATCGTAACACTTGACAGCAAGTGCTGTAGTCAGGAGGATCCAGATTTGGAAGGGCATGAACAGTGTCTAATTTTCGTTGGTTTTAGTGAGTGGCAGGGGCCTAAAACCCTTTTACCATCCGGTCTAGGATTTCTGTGACTATACCCTCAGAAACTACTTCATTCTATTAGAAATGTACCTTCCTTTATTGTTTTCAAAGATGACTGTAGAAACAGGGCTTTTGTGAAACTTAGCAAGTGACAGTAACTGGCCATAACATCCAAGTAATTATTAGCTGCCCACAGAATAAATGAAAGATTAAAAGGCAGTAATCTTCTTTCCTCCTTGTTGCTTGCTATTAATGGCTTCCTACTCTACATACTAAATGGTTATCAAGGCAGCGTTCTGATGCAGAAAATCTGTGGTGTTAAAATTCAAATATACTGAGAGCAGAGAGTAACTTCACTTGAACAGGGAAGTCAAAAAGTTGAGGAGCTTTGATTTACAGGGACTTTGCCTCAGTCTAAATCCAAACAATGGTTTTCACATATTGGTGGTCCTTGGTGGCGCTTGAAACCGGGAGCAGACAAAAGCCTTTGTAGGAGGCAGGGGCAGTGCTCAGCAGTCTGCTCTCCACGGAAGTGTAAGGGTCTGTGGGAAGCAGCAAGGAAAACTAGTTTCAACGTTGTCATAAATTCTGTCCTGTGTGGACAGCCCCACGGCTACTGAATTCCTAAAGGGGGACACATCTACCTTAGAAAACATGCAGGGTCTACAAATTAAAAAAGGTTAAAAACCATGGCACTAGGAATAGGAGAAAGTACTTGGCATCCAGCAGGCAGGGGAAATATTGAACGTGGGATGAGGAGCCATGGCTAGGCTAGTCATTGCCATGTAATGAGGAGGGAAAAAATCAGCCTTTCCAGCTCCATGCCTCATAAAATCTAACTGAAAACAATCCAGGATTTTGCCAGTTATGAGTTATTCAGCAATCCCAAGGTCAGGCCAATGGAGTCTCCATCACACATCATCATCTGTTCTCTTTATCCCTGTACTGCAGACAGGAAATCAAGAGACAGAGCTTGATCACTGCAATAGAGGCAAACAGGCTGCAAAGTAATTAAGTGTGCATTAAGGCCCACTCCCGTTCAGCAAAGCCCTTATGTACATGCTTTAAGTGCCACTGGAGCTAGAGACACACAAAGAAACACTTAAATTCCATCCTGGATCACTGCTAACTACAGTATAAATATTTAGGAATATATTTAAAGACTCTCTGGGCTGAACACAGCTCTTACTGCATAGACAGCGGCTGGAAGAATTGGGATCTTGCAAGATGCCATCGCAAGTTGAGGTGCATGGTAGGTGCTAGAGGCAGACAGCCAGCATGGAAAGGGAGCTTTCTGTGGCAGCAGAAGCACAAAAGCGAGTGAGGGGCGGGTAGCTACGGTCTGCAGAATTACAAGTGCGGTATGTGTGCGTTTAAGGTTGAATGTACTGATTGTTGCACCTATGTGGGGGTGATCCTGGGGAGACTGAAGGACCAGAAGCCAAAACATAGAATCATAGAATCACAGAGTGGTTTGAGTTGGAAAGGACCTTAAAGACCATCTAGTTCCACCCCCCATGTCATGGGCAGGGACACCTTCCACTAGGCCAGGTTGCTCAAAGCCTCATCCAGCCTGGCCTTGAACACTTCCAGGGATGAGGCATCCACAGCTTCTCTGGGCAACCTGTTCCAGTGCCTCACCACCCTCTCCATGAAGAACTTCTTCCTGATATCTAATCTAAACCTCCCCACTGTCAATTTAAACCCATTACCCCTTGTCCTGTCACTACAGGCCCTTGTAAAAAGCCCCCCCCAGCTTCCCTGTAGCCCCTTCAGGTACTGGAAGGTGCTATAAGGTCTCCCTGGAGCCTTCTCTTCTCCAGGCTGAACAAGCCCAACTCTCTCAGCCTTTCATCATAGGAGAAGTGCTCCAGCCCTCTGATCCCTCTTTTCTCCCATGATGCATTCCTTTCTGTTACAGCCTTCCAGTTTCCATAGAGGCGAAGGAGGGCAAGGACCTGATTCAGGGTTTGAATTCTTGGGGTGGCAGTACAGTGAGTACATCTATGGCAGTCTGATTTCAGGGATATATCACCCCTTGTATTTAGAAGCACGTATGCACATTCATCCAATTAATATTCTTGGTATGGATGGCACATGATAGCTTGAACTGCTAGACCAGGAGGAGGGCCAGGTCCCTGCCCTGAAGAGTTTACGGATGAAATGTAAAGGGGATGGTGCTGCAGGGGGAGAGGGAACAAAATATGAGCTGAGGCACAGTTGTTATTCCTGTCACACGCTGAAGCCTCCTTCCCGGTCTGATGCCTGCCTTTGATGTGGATCGTTCCTCCTTTAACGAAAAGCTTTTTTCCTGAGGTTCTCCAGAGCCTTTCGCACTCCTGGTTTTCATCCTACCTCTCTAGGTGTTCCTGCATTGTCTTCTTTCAGTGCTTTTCTCCTCCCTGCTATCAGTCTTCCCTAGGACATTTCCGAAGTCCCGCTCCTCTCTCCTCTCTTTGTCCCTAGGTAGTTTTATCCTGCCACACACTCCAGTGATCATTTCTGTGCTGACAACTCACACATCTATTTCCTCAGCACTACTCACTCAGTCCATTCTCAGGCAGCTCCTGCAGCAGCTTATCCTTCGTGTCCCACCACCATCCCCCTCACCGAGAATTGAATGTATCTTCCCAGGTCGGTCCTCGGTCCTCGTCCTCCTTGCCATGGGAGGTGGAACTCCTACATGTCCCAGAGGCTGACGGACTCACTGTAATCTGTCTTCCCTGTCCCCTTCACCCCACATAAGTGGGCAGGCTTAGAAGCACCCACCATGCTCAAGGTCAGTGGGTCTTGTGCTCCTACATCCCTTGGGGAAATCTGCTCCCTCGGAGAGTCTGCTAGTTAGTCCTGGCTAGTTTGTCTGCCCAGCGGAAAATTCACAAACCCTGATTTTCAGCTAAATTACATGCCCTTCTGAAAGATAGACCTCTATTTAATCACTCCAGCAGTGTCTAAAAACCCTAATTCCTTCAACATAGTGACAAACAGTTCTGAGTATTTGTAGAAAAGCTTGAAAAGCGTTGAGCATGTTTTATTACCCTTGAAAGGTGCCAGACTGGTAGCCATGGAGTCTTGTCCTCTATTTATCTCTAGAGCTGGACAGCGCAATCAGTACACTTTTTTCCAGAAAGTCTCTCTGCTCACATTTTGAAAGGCACATGGTGACCTACCACCATGAGATGACGGTACTTTGTGTTCAACCTGCTGTGTGCCTGGGACACCAGTGAAGTACATCAGGTTGCTCGTGGGAGCAGCTGGGGAAGCCCCAGGGGGACTCACCACGGAAATAACTGCCGTCCCAGAGGGCTGTGGGTGGTTTGGCGAGTGAAGTTGTGTCTGCTCCTGTCTCTTCTCCAAGGCAGGTCTCATGCAAAGTCAGTTATGATCTGTGGAAGTGCTGCTTAATGGGCTATGAACTATCACCTGGGGATGTATGGAGGGAGCAGACCCCATGCTTCCTCATTAAAGAAATAAATGCAGTAGATTTGCTGGAAAAAAACCCTGGAGCTTCTCTTTTGCCACCAGAAGAAGAATTAAAAGATGAATTTTGAGCACCCTTTATTGCAAACCTTAGCCGTTACTGTTGCAAACCCACAGAAAGGCAAGATCTCGCAGACATGACCACAGGTGAAGCTGTAGAGGTAATGGGCAGCCCCTGCCAGCCTCTCTGAGGTTAAGTGCTACAGCAGGACCTGGAGCCTCTTGGCCACACAGGAGTTCAGCGCTCATCCCAACTTCATGGCAAGTGCCAGGGAAATTATTCAGTGGAGAGGTAAATAGCTTGCAGGGTCTCTACTGCTTTTCTTCTTCACATTCCCCCTCCTCCTGCCCCACTTTGCAGCAACACACACCAAACACAGATGAGCAGTGACATTTTTAAATCAGGCACTGATTTGTTAGGGTTATGCAAAGAGAATACTAAGCACTCATTGATACAGTTCAGGCTGGGCCTGGTATTTTCTTTATATGCATCGATGTTAAAAATACAAAGAAGCAAAACTTTCAAGCACGGCCCGTTTGGAAAGTTGTTTTCTCTTCCTAAAATGAAGTGTAGCCTGGTGGAAAGACTTTCTTCTTTGTCAATAATTAAACAGCTCTGTGCTTGTTGAGGCGGCCCTGAATGTAGGTACCAGGATCAGCCAGCCTTGATCACAAGAGGTGAAAACTTTCTATCCCACCTACAGTACAGATTACTTCTTTCAAGAAAAAGAGTCCTTCTACTATTAACCCTGTCAACCCCAGCGGCAACAGCAGACCTTTACAGCAGATGGGTTGCCAAGTAGCCACATGTCTTGAAAGGGTTGTTTGGGTTTGTGCTGCTTCAAGCAGTTTCATGTGAGGGTGATTTGTAGAGCAAACCGGGCACAGCTGGTTTCTGCTCGGCCTTTTAGCATTGGGGTAGAATTCAACTGCTGCTGGTGATGCTGGGATTGGGTTGCCAAACAACTTTAGTGCAAAGAAGGGGCAAGGATTTCTGTCAATGGTTCAAATTTATAGTTCCCTCAGAGTGCATTTTTGAAGCCAGTATTGACAGATCAAACAGTATCACACATTTTGGAAGTTCATCATATCCTTGAGGACGTTGCTGTGAACTCCAGCTGAAGATGGGTATGTGAGTGTTGGTATAGAAACGAGAGAATATTTGGCCTCTGGCCAAGGCCCCCACTTTAAAAATAAAAAAGAAATGTGAGATCTTTATCTCTGGTCCAGAGCAGTCAGGTCAGAGTCTCAGCTGAAGGAACCCTCTGCTGTCCTCTGCAAAGGACATGAGTGTCTTACTTCAGAAAGCAGATGGGCTACAAATCATCACCACGTACTGGGCAGGGGAGCTGGATGTTCATGCAAATGTGAGGGGACAGTCCTGCAGGCTTGAGGGGCAGAGGAAGGGGGAGCTTTCTGCCTTGGTCTTCAGGTAAAGCTTTCCTTCTCCTGCATCACCATTCTTGCTTCTCTGTCCTTTTGCCCATCATTTAACAGCGTAAAGCGCTCTCGTTGTGGAAAGGACCGTGTCCCAGGCAGGGGAAGGAGGAACGGGAGTGGGAGAGCTGAGACACAGAGATGTGTGCTGTCTCCCTTGCCCATGGGTAGCAAAAAGAGGTGGAGGGTTAATAGAGCAGTGGGAAGCTAGAGTGTAAATGCAGGTCCCTGAAAGGTAAGGGAAGGCCTCGTGTCAGGGCTGTACTGGAATCACGGTAGGGTCTGGGAGAAAGCCCTGCTTCGCCCTCAGACACTGAGCCTGTGGCAGATGCCTGCAGTCAAAAGAAATCTCTGCTGGCCTGGAGGGATGCCTCCCTCAATGTAAATGCTCTGGAAAATGTGGGGACAGAGGATTTCCTGTGGCCAACCTTTCTTCTTCTCAGGGTCTGTGGGTCTGCAAATGGCCTCAAAAAAAACCCCAACAACCACCCTTTTCTTCCCCTGATCATCAACATATTATGCCTCTTTGTCATGCTGATTCCTAGTTATCTGAGCATGGTCCTACATGCACTAATCCCTAAGCAAGGCCAGCAAGGCCGAGGAGGCTGATCTTGTCTGCTGGGAGCAGATGGGTAAGCTGTAATGTTCAAGCACAGCTCTGTGTCCTCCCTAGAATGACGAGGAGTTAGGGCTGCTGCTAACAGAGACAGGTGAAAACCAGACTTCTTCTCCCTCTCCTTTCTTGCTTTCTATTTCTCCTCTTTATTTATGTTAATGTGTTCTGCATTGGAGCCATAATTAAATACATATTCATATAGAAAATGTACAAAGCTTCTGCCTGTACTGTGAAGCTCTCTGGAGCTTAACTGCTTGAGACTTGTCACAGGAAAATATTTCTCCCCATGAAAAGAGGCTTCCTACAGCTGGGCTATATTATTGCCTTTTAATATTGCTGGCTCTGCCTACCCTGGGAAGGGTTTTCTTACTAACTCCTACTGGAGATACAGCTTTTGCCAGTATAAGTTACACCAGTTTCCTGAAGAAACTGGGGCTTTCATTGCCAGAGGTATCTCACTGACGGTTGTAATTTGTTCCCACACTCCTTGCTATGCTGGCAAAACTTGAAAGTGCGGTTCACTGTTTTTCTCCTGGTGCCTTTTCACATAAGTTAGCTTTTCTATCCCTGTGCTTACCCCAGCTGTTTCCCTAGGCACATCTGATCATCTATTGTCTTCAGAACAGCTCTAAGTAATGAGAGGGGTGGGAAGATAATGCTATTTGGAGGGTCTAATCAGACACTGGTTCCCTGTTACAGAGTTGTATGAAAATCTGGAGCCTGGTTACACTCTAGAAGGGAATGCAGTGATGGAGAGGGCCAGGACAGTAGAAATGGGGTTTGGGAGTTGATTTTAGGTAGGAAGCTGGGGCAGTATGGCACAGAGGGGAGCAGGGGACAGCCTGGGTAGAGGAAACTTCCAGCAGAAGGCAAAGGATGTGGACAGTGAAGGCAGCTAGCCGAGACAGAAGCATTATCAAGACAAGACAGACCATGCTCACCATCATATGTCAAGGCCATTTCCCTTTCCAATGTCTCATCCTGATGTTGGAATTAGTTTTGTTAGGATCTGGCAAGATGACTGGTGTCACACACAGACTGGCTCTGCCTCAGGCATTTCACATCCTTAGACAAACACTGCACATTATGAACTGGGAAACAAAGCCCTGGATGTGTCAGTGATACACCAAAGCCCTAGCCAGCATCACTGTTACAAACCTGGTATCCCAGACCCTTAGCTTAGTTTGTGCACTGTTACATAAAACATCCTGTTCGTCTCTCTTTTTTATTTTTCAGTGGTGGTGAGATTGAGGAGAAAGGCCTGAAAGTTCAAAGTGAGTTCCTGAAGACTCCTACAGATTAGCTGTTTACAAAATCCTTAGTGGGGTGAATATTTTCATTGTCCTGCCTGGAGAATGGAAGGGATGCTGGGATTATGGATCAAATGGCTGCTTGGTCCAGGGCTATGGTATGTTACATCACAATCCTTCCTTTCCAGCAACCACCCTATCTGAGAGGGTCAAACCCCTCTTCTTTCACCTGCATCTGCCTCTCCTCACTTCCTGTGGTCTGACTATCTTCAGACAAGCCATGCTAGTCTTGGCAGAAGGCAGAATAGTTGTGTGATGGGGTGACATACCAGCCCCCCGCCCCTGTAAGAAACATGGCAAGTGGCAGTCTTCTGTGGGAGGGAAAGGGGCAGGTTCCCTTATCCTGAAGGGAGACTTCCCATGCTGTGCAGCAGAACAGGTCAGGAGCAGCGGCTTCTCATCATGGTTCCCTGCCTCACTGTTTCCCAGGCTCCTGCAAAGCCGCATACAACTCCTGGATGTTCACTGTGCTGGAATGTCCTTGCAGGCTGGCAGCTGGCTGGACACAGCCCTGTGGGTCAGTACTGGAGGGATGAAGATGGTGCTGGAAGAAGCAGATTAATTTGGGGGCTTTGTGATCTTGTTGATGAGGAGGAAGCGATGTGCTTTTGGGTAGCTCTTGGTGTGACGTGTTTATTTTCAAAACGGCACAAAGCCCTGTTCCCTGAGCAAGAGAGTGATTGATCAAGCCCAAGCTTCACAGTCATTTCAAGCAGGTATATATATGTATTGCTACCGAAAGCAGTGGTCGCACACACAAAAGATCAACCAGACTGAGTCAAAACAGAGTCAGAACAAAGCCAAGTATCCTATCACTCTGCTTTGCCAGTCACCAGCAGCAGCAGCTACACACAAAATGTTTCCGTACCTAATATGCTGCTGTAGGCTGTCCTACAGCACGATTGCAAGAGTTCCAGGCTATCTTGGACTTCAGACAATGGGATAGATTATCTTTACACCCAGAAAGTTGGCAAGACACCACAGTCAGCACAGGGTGTGTGCCCAGCAAGACTGTGGGGTTCATACTGTGTGCCCTAAAAGTTTTACGATGTTGCCTGTAACACAGAAGCACGTTAGCAGAGCCTGTGGTTGGTCCATATCTGAGGAATGTTCGCATGAGTTTTCTTTCTCAGGAGCACAAGATTACTGTGAACGTGTTGTACCCATAAGCAGAGAGCCAGAGCTTGAATGTTCTGCTGCGTAACTGAGAGTTGCCCTTTGAAAAACCCCAAAAAAACCCCAAAGCCACAGAGACAATAAACAGTTGCTGTAGTAGGCAGAAGAACACTTTCCTGCTGGCTGCCTGGTCCTGCTTCCCAGTGCTCGCTCACTTGCGGGATGCAAGAGCATGTGAGGCCACACAGCGACCTGAATAAGGGAATTAGTCTGGATTAAAATTAACCAAGGGAAAAAAGTGTGTGTGAGAGATCAGATCTCGTAAAGCCAAATTCAAAGATGACCTCAGAGTGAGAACTAGTGGCAGGAGGTAGGGGAGGCTGGGACAGCTTCGTCTGGCAGCGGGAGGCTTAGTCCGTGGTCACCAAACTGTAGTGTCAGCTGCTGTGCCCTGCCAGGGCCAGGCTGTAAATCTTTTCTCTCCCCAGCCTCACACGAGCCTACAGACCGTACCGGCTCCTGCAGCTCAGCGAATGCAGAGGAGCAGCTCTTCATGAACCATTTGCTGCTGGTGGCTTAATGTTCAGAAGCGTGAACAACCTGCCTTCCGCTTCTGCCCCAGCCGTGTGCGGTACCGGTGGTCTGGAAACGGTCCATCTGGGCCATGCCTTTCCCTCTGGGTAGCTGCTCGCAATGCAGAATCTACGTTTTCCACGTCTGACTGGAAGAGTGGGTTACATTTAGCATTTTTAAGATGTCTCTCGCTGAAGCGGTTGCATCGCGGACCAAACGGGGGTTCTGTGGCAGGTTGAAGCCACTGTGGCATTCCCCTCTGAGCTTGTGCTATTGCAAAGCACAGCTCACTTCGTCAGGAGAATCTGCCCCAGATGCTCACAGCTGCTGCAGGGAAATAACACAAGACAGGACAAAAGTACCATCTTGCATTTATAATTTTTCTGCCAACAGTGCCTCCTTTATTAGGCATTTCAGACACGCAGAGGACACAAGCAGGCTGGAGTGTGTTGCAATGCCTGCACGGGTGCCTTGTAATCAGCCTCCACCATCCTGCTGGTACTTCCTCTCCTAACGCGCAGTCCAGGCACGATCCCTTCATCTAGCCTGAGCCTGAGGATGTGAAAGCTTTTTACTGTATTTCATGTGAGATGGATAAGGATTCGTTTCTGAGAACAAAAGTACTTGGGCTTGTGTGACTCTTGTCTTTTTACTGGCCAGGAGAAGATAATCAATAATTCAAACTTAAAACAAACCCAGTAACACAGAACTTCACTTGTTCCTCCTTTGGAGTCGTTAGAGCACTCTGGTCTGAGTCTTTATCGTTTGCTTTGCTGCTCCACACTGTGCTGCCTGCTGGGAATACGTCTTTGCTAGGTATTCCTTGCGATACGCGGTAGTGCATGGGGCATCGCATAGTCATCAGGGCACTGTGGTTTAGGCGGACTTTAAAAACACGATTTAATGTTTGGGATTTCTCTCTGGGTTGGGGACTCCCTCTAAAGTCTCTGGAGCTACTCCTGGGAGTTGGAATTTTACCTAGCAGCAGGTATTTCTAGGGTGAAAGCATTCATCTGGAGGCCATGGCTGCCTCCGTCATTGGTCTCTTACCATGCTGAGCACATTGCTGGCTCTTAAATAATACTACAAATAAGTAATGATTATTATTAATTCCTAGGTTCATTGCTTCCATGAACAAGGTAGATAACAGTGGTTACTGGTGAGTCTGAAGTCCTGCTGAGAGAATTCAGTGTAGAATTAATTTTCTATACAGGAAAAGAAGGGTAGTCAACGACACACATCAGCAGCTGGGGATGGCAGAGTCCCAGGTAAAAAATTATCGTGTGCTTCAAGACACTTCAGACACTGTTAAAATTAGAGGTGAGGTGAACTAACCCTTCCTTCTGCTCCCTTCACCTCAGTGTAGAGTCAGAGGAGGAACAGAACGTTGTAGTTCCTGTTGTCAAAATCACCCCTGGAGAAAAAACACTCAGGACTTATGATGGGCTTAAGGACAAGCAGGCAAATACAGAGCACAGAGGTGGTAAATCCTTTAATAAATAAACAAGCAAACAAACAGATATCCTTGTGAGAATGTGTCCCTGGAACATGCACTGAAAGAAGTTTCCAAACCCCAGAAAGTCCACGTTTCTCCCACCTCACACACGTCTCGCTCTGCTCTTCGTCACTCACAGACAGCAGCAGAACCCCCCATCTCCCCCCTCTTTGATTTACAATTAAATTAAGAATTACTTTGGTAAAAAGCAACCCTTTTCCCCGCCTGCTTTGTTTTGTGCCCCCAGGCTGTGCAGACCCCTATTGCTTGCTGTGCCAGAGACAGCGTCACACGGCTTGTGAGGAGCTGCAGGAACTGAAACCGGTTCTATGATTTATAGCACTAATAAGGCTCAACTGCCATTTCTTGTGGTTTCCTCCCAAGTTGTCTTTGATAATTTCTACTTGTACTGTGTTTATTGTTGCTGCTGCTGGGGTTCGGTTGGCAGGTAACTGCTGCACTGTTTCGCAAGGGTCTGCTCTTTTTTGGCTCTCTTTATTGTGTTATTATTAATAATAAACATTTATGTTTGGGGAATGCCAAAAGGGGTCAGCTAGGCACCGTCCCCCTGCTTCCTCCTGTCATGCTTGGTGTTGTCAGAGGGATGAAAGATGCGCTCTGCCACGAGGAGTTTATGACCGCATGGTGACAACCCCTCTTTCCGCATCACCTCCGCGGCACGAAGGCCGGAGCAGCTTTGCTGGTGGCCACCTCAGGACCAGCCGGCCCACGTGGGGCTGTTCAGGCTTGCTCCAAGGGCCCCAGCTCGTAACGCCCTGCCAAGTCACACTGGGATGATTTCTAAGAGTACACGCCTTGACGCGTTGCAGGAGGGAATCGCAGCTGCAGGTGAGCAGGCGTGAGGGAGACGTGGCTGGTGCCTTCTCTCCGGCACAGACCAGCACCTCGGCCGTAAGCTGCTGCAGCAGAGACAGGACACATCCTCCTTTCCTGCTATCGGTAACCGTCGGAGGAGACGTCCCGCGCACAGTGCGCAGCTGCCTGCTTTAATATAACCTCTGGAATCGCCCCAGCATGAACTTGCAGGGTTGGCACTGGGAAGCCCCACCCTGGCCTGGGCAGGTCTCAGGGGTGGGGCTAGGTCCCAGCCTTTTGGGGGCAGGACAGTTGGCACCAAGCAGCTGTGATGGAAGAGAAAGCGGATCCTGCTGCTGCCAGGGAGAAAAAACGGCGTTGGGGGGATTGGAAGTTGAGGGACTTCGCAGGGAATGTCAGGAGTAAAGGTGCACTGCCTTCACTGTGGTCTGCTGGTTGCAGGAGAGATGGACGTGAGAGAATCCATCTGTACGCTCTGATTTATGTGTTTTCTCTTGTGCTCACTTTTGGACAGCTCTCTGCCTGCTTTCGTAAACTTGGCTCCAGCGAAGCCTGCGAAAACAACTGAACATTATCACCCAAGGATCCTGGAGAGTCTTTGCTGACACTCACAGCTCTGCTTTGATAATTTGCCTGGTGGAACATGTGTGGAGGATTACTGACTACACCACAATGATGCTGATGAAGAGTGGCTGTGCCATTTTTCCTTGCTCCTGAGCAGCAGCGGCGGTCCGTGGCTGGCTGCAGCTGTACAGATCATGGCACAGCTATCGCTGGGTTTCCCCAGCTTCATCCCAGGCTGCACATAGCATGAAAGGGCACTGGCAGGAGTGGAATTGCAGCAGGCCCAACAGGTCACACAGGTTGAAAACTTCAGCGTTGGGGAAGAAATATAGCTGCCTGCTCTGCTCTGCCTGGATCCATGTGTCTGTGAGAACTAGGCAAGACAACCAGAGGGTTGAGTAAAGATGGTGACGGTCACAGAGATGGGTACAAAACTCTCTGCTCCTTCCCACCTGCCAAGACGTTCAAAGCCAGTGAGGTCACCGTGTTGCCCTTGAGAGTTGGCCCGTCCTCTGCACCAGGGCCTGAGCACCTTTCTTTGTCAGCCTCTCCCATCACATTTCAGCTACCAACTATGCAGCAAACAGAGGGCTATTACACTTTTGCCTGGAGGGCTGAGGAGGGCCCTCAGTGTCGAGTTTATCAGGGCGACGGTGTTGCCATCAAAGCTAGGCAACCCTGATGGCAGAGCACCTGAGACTTGGCAGTTCCTTGCGCCCAGGAGAAGATAAGACCTCAGAGGGAAAAAAATTTAAAGGCGTTGTAATATGAAAGCAGCAACAGAAGTTTCATAACGCAGCTTTCTGGAGCCTGTCGTGTTTCAGGACGGGCCTGGGTTTGAAAGGCTGGTAAGAGCCCAGCTTCTTTCTTTTTCCCTGGTCTGACTTCTTGAGGCAGTATGGTAGCTTCTCTTGGACCCATCCTGGAAAGAGGCACACAGGCTTTGGGCAGCGGTGAGCCCCAGATCCTCTGCCCCAGATTCCCACTGTTCTCCAGAGCTACATTCAGGGGTATCTCTGGCTGTGGCCATAGCATCTCATTGAGCTTTGGCTGAAAAGAGAGCTGAGTCAAATCCACAATCCTAACACCAAGCACTCCCAGTATCAAGGCAGTTAGATCCATCTGCTGTTTTTTTGGAAAGTAGTAAATTATTGCTTCTTCCCCTGCTGCACACATACACACACAAACACCCACAGACTTCACAGTCTGAAGATCTGCTGTCTTTCCTGCTAGAAGGGCGATTTCTACACTCATTTTCTATGCTCATTTGCCAGTAGAACCAGCTCTTTCCTCAGATAAGGTTTTGAAATAATTCTTGCAGGCAGCTAAGAGGACTTGCAGTTATAATTCTTGACATGAATCTTCATGACACTGCACTGGGGTTCATTACCTTTTCCTGCTATCCCAGTGAAGATGAAGTGGGGCAACTGAGGCCATTCAGGAGGTCAGCAACAGGATCACCGTGGACTTGTCTTCCAGACCACACAGGAGGCTCCAACCTGGGATGAGGTTGTGAGAAGCTTCACTGCACTGTTTCCATCATCTGATCGATCATGGCACAAAAAGGCTTTTGAATCAATCTGCCAGTTATTTATACTTGAGAGAAGAGCATTCGCAGATAAGGTGCAGGGTTTTCCAGGCATTAGTAGGTAGAGTGGATCAGACAAAACTGCAAGTCACTTTAAACCAAGGAAAAGGTTTTGTTGTAAATCTTTTTACAGTTCTGATTCCTTTTATTTGGGCTATTTAAAATAAAGAAACTTTCCATACTGTTTTTTCTTTCTTTTCTTCTGATTTATCTCTCCTCCTATTAGACTTTTCCCACTTTGTTACTGAGGAAGCAAGAGTAAGACGGGGAGGAGTAAAAAAAGAGTCGGAAGACATTAGAAAATTCAAGTGGCACATGAAAATAAAAAATGAGTGAGATTTAGCTGCCTAACCTTAGGCAACAAGAGATATATGAGATACTTCAGGATTCCCTTCAGCCGTGGCTTAGCAAAGGCACGGTCTCTGTTAGGTCCTCTGTCATGTCTGCAGCTGTGTGCAGATGTCTGGGATGCTTTAGCACATCTAAAGGGCAACCGACACCCTGGCTCGGGCAGCAAAATCATCCTCGCTTTTATCTTTGTTGAATAAAACAGCCATTTTCTGACAGATGCATAGAATTTTCAAGATTCAAAAAAACACCTACATATTTTGAGGGACTGAAAGATAACATTCTCCCTTGTACAAGTTCACGAAAGTCTCCTTGGAATCAGTGTCAAGGCAGTAACGTGTGGTATGCCAGCCCAACTGTATTTGCTGCCATACGTGCCATTAGTTGGCGGGCATGCACAGAACAGAGTTTTCCATAAGCTGTTCTTTTTAATGTAAAATTACTTCTTAGTGTGTTGAACTCATTTGTGCCTTTAGCTTGTAAGGTGTTAAATACGTGAATCGCGCTTTTCTCTGGCATGCTGTCTCTTGCATATATACATGCCTCAAGGTATTGCATATATGAAGGTTATAAGTATCATTTTAAAGTGTTCTCATGTTAAAAATGTGCTTGGTGGCTCATGACAAGATATTCACTATTTGTCTGAAAAATCTCATAACTTAAATAAGCATTTACCATCAACCTAATTTAATCTAATCATGATCAATACCGATACTGTGGGATCTTGTAAAACATGACCCACATGGCAAGATCTGCCACTTGTTAATTACGCCCTTGGAGGCAGCAGTCAATAACTCCCAAGGGTTAGGTGGTTCCTACTTAGTCAGGTGTTTTCACGGAGTACCGCTGACATTCAATAAGGGCTTCTGCAACCACAGAAAACTTTATACTATGACATACAAATTAAAAGGTTTAGGAAAGGTAGTAAGTATTTAGAGAATTGTTAAAAAAAAGAAAAAAAGGGGCTGGCCATACCATAGTGCCCTGCAGAACAGGCCTTCAGGGAACTGACAAGACAATTTTTCTTTTTTGGAAAAAAACATTTAGAAGAGGTTTGCGTCTCGTCCAAAACCAACACAGCAGCCTGAACAAACACATAAGTCACCGCAAGTACTTCTTTCAAAAAAACATCCAGACCTTTGGCTTGGGTACTTCAGCATAGCTCCACAGAAGCTCTTCCAGCATCCGGCAGATGAAAATCTGCCCAAATTAGTATATCCGCTGATATTCAGAGCAGATAATCTTGTTCTTTTCTCTACGTTTAATAAGAAAACATTTGTGGTGAGAGCAATTTATGAAATAGAAAAGCTTTGAAGGAGAAAAAGGATAAAAGCAAACATTAAGCTCACTGCCTTTCTTCTCCTGGAGTGAAACTTGTTTTTAATTTTGTTTTAAGCTGCTGATTTAAGTGAATGTCATGAAAAAACACATGTGGTTGGGATTTGCGCCACAGTGTGACCACGTATGTTAGTTTAGAAGAACATGAGCTTAAAGTTGGATGGCTCGCCTATGCTGTATATCCATCCCAACATTCGGTTATTAGAGCTATTGTTCCTTCCTAATTTCATTGATTTATCTGCTTACAGTAACAAATCAAATTGTTCTTCTGTGCAGTATGAAGGAAAGGAAACAAAGACCAGGTCTGTTCTGCTGGTGAGAAAGGACTGGAGGATGCACAGGAGAGGCAAAGAGAGGGGGAGCATTGGTGCCTTGGTCCATAAAGACCTGCTCTGAAGGTGGTGTGAAATTCCCAGGGTGCCCACGCAGGGACCAGCCGCCCACGCACTGCTGGAGGGGCAGGTTCCGGCTCTGTGTTTCACGTGAGATAAATGTAAACTCACGCCACCCTCTGTCTACAGGCAAGCCTGATGCAACGTGGCAGTCAAGTGGGTACAGCTACGCTAATTGCCTTGCCTGCATCTCATTCAAACTCAGCTGACGTTCAGACGATGCTGTGTGTCATGCTACAGTGACTTAGGAAACGTGTGGCTGGAGGTGGTTGTCTCACAGGAGAGCTGTGAGAACCGTACAGGTGGGTACTCCTGGCCTATTGAAAACACAAAGTGAAATGGGGGAGTTTCTTGCATCTGAAGCTCATCTTACTTTGCAGTACAACAGCCTGAGAACTTGCACATGGCCACTGACTCTGTCTCAGCTAAAAGATATTTCTCTACTAGGTCTGGCATAATTTTTAGCCATCCTAACGTGGTTATAAGGGTAGGTCTGGTCATGCCCTCATATGTCTGTCTTTGCCTTATCAGGTTAGATAGAGTCCCTTTCGGAAAAGAGACAAGCAATGTGACATTTCAGGTACTACTACAATCTTAATTGCAAGTCATTCTAGTAGCTGAGGTGACTAATGTAATAAATACACACATGTGCATTGATACAGACAGCATGCATTGCAAAAATGACTTTGCCAGTCACTTCTCTTAACTGACTAAACGATACTATGATGTGTATTCTGCCACTGAAGTCTTAGGGGTGACCCTGAATGGCATGGAACTGGGCCCCACTCCTAAAACCAGCTGCAAGGTGTGAATGAATGCAGTTTGGTTCAGCATAAGAGAAAATACCACCTCGGTAGGAACAGAGGAGTTTGGTTAAGTCTTGTATCTCTCACTGACAAACTGCAAAGGAATAGCTTTGTTTCGTAATGAAAACTGCATTTAATTCAAAACGAAATATTCAAGCACCCAAAGGAGAAGTGAAAGGAAGGGCTCAGATTCAAAGGAGGAGTGTGGAGGTGAGAGGAGTGTTCCTCTCTAGTCTAGTGGCCTGGCCATTAGGGCACAGCCCTGCTCATGTCAGGGGAAGAGGTAGGCTCAGCGCATCGAGGATGCTAACATGACCCCGACACTGTGCAACCTTAAACACTTAAAAAGGTTTGGGATTTTGAATTCAGAGACCTCAGCCTACTTGGTTACCATGGCAAACAATCACTGGTAGAAGTCTTTTAACCTTTAATTAAAGATACACAAAAAGGAGGAAAAACAGTTTAAGCACTTAAAAAATAAAGTATTAAGTAAGTCTTTCCTTTTTAAAAGCATCCATTATTCCTCTTCCCTTAGCTGTCCACAGTTTTAATAGCAATGCTTCCCTTCCTTTATTTAAGTTCATAGCAGCAGTGCTACTGGGGAAGGGGAGACACTCATCGAGACCGACTGGATCTCTGGTTACTGCCCGTTTTTGGACTCTGCTCTTGCTCACTTGAAGACACATGTATGTACAAGGAGAGAGAAAAAGACAGCCAAGACAAAAAAGATGACTTCCTTTTCTGGTGTTGACTTTCACTTGCAGCCTCACTGCTGGAAAAGGACAAGCACACTGCATGACCATAGCCCCTCGGAGATCTAGGAAATTCGTACCAGTGTTGGCCTCTTTCTGACACTGCTTTTAGGTGTCTGCCTGACTGCCTGCACCCCTCCTGTCTAGGCCAGGTTGGTTAAACGGAAGGTGAAGGACAAGGAGAGAAGCATGTGAGGAAATGACAAAACAACCAAGAGAGGGGTGATGTCAGGAGCCCAGATCTCATCTTCCAAGTGGGTTTCCCAGACTGAGTTGAAGTTGGTGGAGCAGGCAATGACATTTGCATGTCTCCTGGCCAGACACTGACCAGAAGGTCTGATCAGAGCAGGAAACTAAGTACTAACGGTGTTGCGGTAGGTAACCTAGGTCTCAAAGTAGGCAATGACAGCTGTCCAGATTTCTACTTTCTGTCCACCAATCCTATCATCAGTATCAAAATGGATGTCCCCAGAGGATGATGAACATGCCGGCAGCCACCAGTTATGTTTAGCTCCTGGCACACTAGTTTTGATCTATTGATTTTGGCATTCATCATTTGACATATCAGCCCTGACCTCAGCACAGCCTTTAGGTGATATCTGAAGATTTTCTGTTTGAACTAATTTGGCCTTCCTAACTTGTGCTGACTGTGCAAATAATTTTCTGTAGCAGACTGAGCTGTATTTTTGCACCCCATGAGTTTTAGTGTATGGATCTGCCTGATGTAGTGCTTGTGCAGGACGTGCAATGCTCTCTTCTGCTGCTGTGTCTGCCCTTCTTATTTCCCAGGAGAGTGTCCCAGCCATGAGAGCAGGGAGATCCTGATGTAGGCACTCGGTCAACAGTCCTTTCGTGCCCCTTCGTAGTTTAATACTCATTAGCACAGACTGGGGAAGCCAGGGGAACCGTTTCCATGTGGGGGTCTCAGCTGGAGGTTTACAAAGACCTTCTGTGCTGACCATGACACCTCGGTGGTGGGGAGTAAGAACAACCCACCTTAGTATGCAGCACAGCACAACCTTGTGGTATTCTCCTGGGAGATAAGTGATGCTGGCTCAAGTTCCCCCAGGCAGAGGAGGAAATTAAACCCAGGACTCCCACATCCTTTATGAGTGAATAAAAAGTGGCTGTCTTCCTCAGCTTTGTGAATATAATCCTGACAGTTTTTCCAGGAAAGCAATTTGGTAAGTCCACATTGAATTCGACAATCGTTTCAGGACAATGGAAAAAGCATTTTCGATGAGAATAGCGACTAAAAAACCCTCACCTGAACATAGTGACAATAAAACAATCAGACAGACCCCACCTCTCTGCCACTTATATCCGATAGCCGTTGGACAGGGAGGCTCTAATGCTCACAGGCAATGGAGGAACTTACCTGGTAATGTGAAATCTTGCTAGGAAAAAAACATTTTGAGGGTGTAATGAAATCCTCTGGGAATGGCAGATGAAACCCAAACAGTGGTGGGACTTCTGTGAGCCCTGAGACAACAGCAGTGGTGTACAGGAAAAACTGTGAGGAACAGACCTACTGTTTTTGCTGGGATGTGACCAGTGTCCTGGTTATAATTAGGTACTAAAGGTCTGAAAAGGTTCCAACTCCATGTTTGTAAGAGTTCAAAGAGGGGGCTGTATGAGGCCTTGCTGGCAAATATAAAAGTGATATAGAGGAGGAGGAAAACTGAAGTTGTGAGTTTGTGGTTGTTGTCTGCTTTACAGAGGTGGGATGACACAGTAGGGATGCTGCTCAAATCCTGCAGCACCAGGTCATGCAACCATCCAGTTTTCTGTGTTGTTAGTGGGGAAAGAGGAACTATATGTCCCCTTCAAGCACTTCCAAGGGCCTTGGGGTACAGTTGGACCATGAATCCACCCTCAGCAGAGTTAATGTTTTGTTAGCAGTGGCATTATAGTGATGTGAGTGTGTTTGATTGCCCCTCTGTCCGGATCCCTCAGAGGAATACCTCTGAGTATTCCTCCCAGTCTAACACCACTGAATCAGTATACGGGCTGCCTGGAGATGTACAGAACCATGGCTGGTTGTTGAAGTCATCAGCAGTGTCACTGAGGTGTGATACACAGAAGAGAAGGGCACAGGTGCCAGCCTGTGGAGATGGGACAGCATGGGAGACCGTGGCGGAGAATGGTTGTCTGGAAATGGGTTATGCCTCAGTAAAAAATGTTTGGTTTTCAGTTCCCTGTTCTAGCGTCCTGCTAGGCCACCCAGATGCTACCACCAGCATGAAGGAGCAAAGAAAATGTGCGTCTGGAAGTGGAGGGAAGGCTGGGAGAGTTGCTGTTGGTCTCAGCCTACAACAAGCTCATTGAGCGTGACCATGCGAACATAAGCTCCTCTGATCGGTTAGATAGATCTTGTTCTAGATGCCACACTGCTTCATAGAGCCTTTATTTTAGGGAAGGCAGGGACTTCAGCAAGTGAGATGCAGAGTGCATCAGACTGCAGGTGGCCAGGCTGCTGTGCAAGAGCCCACATCTCCCTGTGGGAAAGCAAGGTGGTCCTTAGCAAAGGGTACTGGCTGTATGTTTGTTCTGACAGGCCCCTTCCTCACCCCCCTTCCAGCCAACATGAGCTCATTTATGTACCTGTGCACACATGCATGCTCACGTACAATCAGGTGTAATAAGGAATGAACAGGGACAGAAAAAAGAGCCTTGTCTGGCCATGTGGCCAGAAAACAGAATTGCTCCTGTACTGGGCAACAGGGGCAGCCACAGTGAGGCTTTCTATATCCCTGCTCTTAGTGCTGTGCACTGGGTGCACTGAACTTTCCGGGTAGAGAAGGAGCAGAGATTTGCTGAAACTGTGTGCTTGATCAACTTGGCATCAGATCTGTGCAGGTAGAGCAGTAGCGATACCTGGTGTGCTCGGGGCCCCTCACCTTCTCTGCCGGCTGTGCTGTCACTAGCTGCTTTTCCTGCTGCCAGGCTGGGACACGGAACAGAAGACAAAAAGACTTCTGTGATCAGACTGTACATCAACATCGTAAACTGCTTTGAGTCCAAAAGAAGGTCAGTAAGGACAGCAAGACTGCTCGCTGATGCGCTCAGATAGCAAACTACAGCTCTGTGAGAGGCAAAACACAGAGATACGGCAGACTCTTACAGATTGCAGACTCAGCCCTGGAGCCTGGAGCCTAATCCCTTTGATCATCAAGACTGGGGTTACTGTAGGGTCAGGGTTGACATAAAACCAACCAATCAAGCAAGACCACCTACATATTTAAATTAACCTTTTTTCTATGGGGCAATACAATTTTCTTTAAGGATTTTGTTCTTTTCTGCATGGAGCTCTGTGTGGCTCTGTTTGCCTCTGCACATCATTGCTGTGATAGATGCAGGCATTCTCATTCAGGTACTTAGGTCCGTAATACTGTAGAGGAGCAATGAGCAAGGTTGCCAGAGGTTTTGTTCTAAAATAATCTTTTGAACTCTAGGAATTTTCCAATAATCACCATGTACTTTCATTTAAAAAATAAAAAAAATCACAGAAACCAACTCCCAAATGTCTTTAAATCTTACACGTAATTTAAAAAATGCACAAATATTCTTTCATTTCTTTTTTGCAGAGGGGGAACAGAATCAATTTGCCATGGTTATGCCTCCTGCCAATTGTTTAGAATTTCCAGGATTTAATCTTTCATCCATGTGCGTATCCACTATTTACCTTTGAATGAGATAATGCATAATGCATTGGGCTTTATGGAAATGAACCAAGAAAACCGGCTTTTTTTTTTGAAAAGGAGAAAGTTGTACTCTGGTTTTACGGTCTAGAAAAATTAGTGCCAATGTTACAACAGCAGTGAAGGCACAGGGATGTACAGGTTAACTTGGTATGAGCTCAGGAGATGGGACGCGTGAGGGGGAGCACATAGAGTGCAGTGGTCCTGCGTCCTTCCTCTGCTTGTGGCTTAGTAAAGGCGCAGTAGCATCACTGCTGTGGCACAAGCAGATGGGGAATCTTCGCTGCCTTCTACCCCTGTTCGGGGCTCGGTCTTTGCCAGTGCTTGAGAACCTCAGGGAGGTTTAGGATTTGTGCAGTAACGCGGTCAGAATGCTGAAGGAAGATGTGGGAGGCTGTAAATACACCTGCTGCCAGCAGTGGGACCGAGGGCCGTGCGGGTAACAGGAGATCATAAAATGGAGGGTCATTTTGAACAGTGGGTACCTACAGATCCCTTCATAGGTGTTCTCTGGACGCAATTATCCTTGGTTTGAATGCTGCTTTCCGCGGTACCTAGAAGCAAGAATTAAGTAGCCTAGGTGGATTCTGGCTTTCCTTTTCTTTGTGAAGAAGAGGTAGCAGTAGCTTTGATGTAAATCGGGCGCGATGGTATCTCGTGCTCTAAGTGTCGGGTCTGCCTGCAACCGTCAGCAGAGAGAAAGCAACACTCTGACATGCCTCCCCTCTCTCTGCTTCACACGCATACACGTACATCTACAGAGACTCAAAGAACCAGAATCGTCAGGGCTCTTTTAAGAGGTTTCCTGTCTCAGGAGCAGCGGGTGTGAGCAGTAGATGGCCTGTTATGGGGAATTTTGTCTCAGCTGTCTTCTCATGCTAAGATTTGGCACCTTTTTTTTTTTTCCTTTTGTCTGTTGTAACATGTTTTTTTCCAAAAAGCTTTTACTGGCTATAGCAGGGATTCAACTCTTCCTGAAGCACGTGCTCTGGGGAATTTCTCACTTCTGGCCTATGTGTTGATATCTGGCTAACTGTGACAGAAGCATCAAGGAAAAGCAAAGAGGTCATGGGCACGGAATTCATTGCACAGGCTGGATCAAATTCCCACATGCTGCACTACACCAGGAGAAGTTAAAATTGGCCATTGCTTGCTAAACTAGCTCTCATCCTCTTACTCAGCAGTCAGCCCAGGTGGCTGTGGGAAACCTAGTATTTAGCCAGGAAGGCTCCATTAAAGTTGTCCCTGTGGGATCAAATTGTGCTACATTTTGCTAGAAATGCTCTTCCTTTCTTTTTGAAAATGCTAAGTCTGTGTGACTTTCTCCTCCTGGTACCAACTATGGAGAACCGTTCCAGTCACTGAGGGAACACAGTTGGAGAACAAGCATGAAGAGGTTCAGAACAACAGACTGAGCTAATCACATTGTGCCATGGGGCTGGTGGTCCTGATGAAGGTATATCATCCATTGAGAAATCATTCAGCAGAGCATGAAGGTGCTGTTTGATGCCACCTCATCATTCTGAATCAAGTTGTTATCTTTCAAAACAGCTTTTACGTACACAAAGTCCTTCCCTTCATTTCAGAATTGCAACAGGCAGCTCAAAAATGGTCCTTGTTTTATCCATCTGACTAGGGAAGAGACAGGAATGCTGAACCTGAGGTGTGTTGCACATAGAGGAACTCCTGCACCTGGATGCCGCCCTCTCGATTCCACAGGGGATCTACTCAGGCCCCATAAGTTTGGTTGACTTGGGCTTGAGAAATCTAAGCATGGTAGCCCCACACAAATGGGTGTAATTTCTACAGGGAGACCAATCAGTGAGGGACTGCTAAAGGAAAACATGGTGCATTGGTTCCAGCAGGAGATGAGAGCAACTTGCTAGCAAGGTCTTCCTTCATCAGGCACTTTAAAAAAATGACCTTGGAGAAGAATACAGCAAATTAATTTGCCTCTGCATGAGAGGTTTTGGAGAGTCTCTTGCAATTTTATGCATGTTGGTTAGACAGCCTTGCCCTGGCAAGCACCCTTGCCTGGGCTAGGGACACAGATAGCTACTGCCTCTTCCATCGGACTTGAGAGGGGCTTTTAAAATAAGCTGTGCTTCTTGAAAGACACAATAAATTGAGAGGGGATCTGGCAAGGCTTCCCTATTATGCTTATAACTGGCAGTTGTAGGCAGAATGAAAGGAGAGGGGTTGAAGGATGGTCAGATATGTGTCTTCACTGGGAGTAAGCTTGTGATGAGTGGAAGAAAATCTGCGGAGAGGCCTTCAGCATGATGGGGAGGGCATTGGCAGCTGGAGTACTTTCATGCCCAACACAGATCTAGAGAAAGGGGGTAGCATGAGTCTCTAAAGGACAAAGGTCAGGTAGTTACAAACTTGTCAAGGTGACCAAGTAACTTGGTTCAGGCTGCCTTCTGCCAGGCTCCCTCCTGAACACCATATTTGAGAGCACTCTGTTTCATACCAGGTGTTTTCCCTTCTTTGTGTGAAACTAAGTTAATCAGCCCTCTAACAGAGGCTTAAGAGTATCTGCTTCTCCCAGGAAGAACAAAAGCTCCCACAAGTAACTTTCCCAAATAGAGGAGAAACTGAGTTTCAATGGTGTTCAGAGCACACAGACGCCCACAACCCAACGAGATGCAGTCTTAGATAGAAGAGGCTGCTTGAAGGCAGCCTGAGGAATAAGCACCATCCCCTTTCAGTACTTATTATTGTCTTCTTTTCCCCTTCCCATATGCCTTGGCTACCTTCCTGGTAGCCAAGCACCTCCCCTGCAAATGGACAAGCCTCTCAGTGCAGCTTTCCTATGCAGTAATCACTTGCTCACTCTTTTTTTGCTGTCAGGGAGTGGGAGATGAGAAGGAACACAGGAGGGCCTGAGCCTGAAGCAAGAAGGAAATAAGACTATTCCTGTAGTCCTGAAAAGAGGAGATGCCAGGGTGGAACCCCTACATCCCTTTGTCACCGTGCACTAGTCAACGACCGCAGTGTCTGGTCTCACTCAAGGGTTTGTCCCTAGCAGATGCTTCTAGTAAGTGTGTTGGCGAAGGTTTGGAGTGAAATAAACCACACCATTTAACGGACAGACCCACTTGTGGTGCAGATGAGTCACACTGCTTATTTTTTTTTGGGGAGGGGAAAGGATTTAACCCTCACTGAGTGAAGAAGTTGCTGATTTAGTCAAGTTGAGAACAGGATGCGACACATTGGTCTAGCGCACTGACATTTGCATTTCTGAGTGAGAGTGCTTGTGTTCACTGGAAGAGCAGCAAGACTGCCTTTTGAAACATTTAAAGGTAATTAAGCTTCTGGAGGAAAAGAAGTGAATATATTTTGATGGGAATCTTTGAATCTCTCTGGATCTACCACAATGGCTACAGAAAGACTTCAGCATTTCTACCCATCCATCATTTCTTTTTAAACTGTGTGGTCTGTTTTGGGAGTTGTAAATAAACATAGTTGCATTTTGCTTTCACATGATGTAAGAGTGGTTTCAAGGTAACTGGCTAACAGCAAAACATCGCTGATCAAAAATTAAAAGAATGTGTCCTCCTAAAGCAAGGCAGCTCAGGTTGAGGGTATAAGAAGGGTAGGAGAGGGAGATGTCTTTTCTACTGACTAGCACTAACTAGGAGACCTCTCCAGCATAGAGCAAAGGAAGAAAAGGCAGGATTGAATGCTTAAGTCATGAATTAATTTTGCATAAATTAAAAAAAAAGGGGTAAACTTTTGCCCTATAAGTACACCACTTCCTTCCCTGCTTTGAAGCCCCTTGGGACTCCAGTACTAATTGCTGGTGGCTGGTACCTTGCACAGGGACTGCACTGTGGCAGGCAGAGGAGAAAGAAACCTGTTAGGATTGTGTGGAATAATCCCTGGGCATATCCAGTCTCCAGACATAAGCTCAGGTTATGTGTGTTTCCTGATTTAAAAGCACTATAGAAAAGTGCTACACAGGCACAGTCTAAATGTGCTAAAAGCTAATTGGGACTCTTCACAAATATCAAGGCAAATATGTACCCTTCCTCCAAGGAAAATAAAACAAATGTTATCTCCTTCCATAAGGGATGGAATCAAAAGCATTCAAAAAGTCACCCATACAGCACATGACAGCATCACAGTTGGATTCTGGCTCAGTCTTTTAGCTCTCTGTGCTACCATGGTGGAGTTGGTGATGCTCAGCCCGGTGACTCCAGTCTCTCGTCCACCGTACGTTAGGTTATTGTCATAGAATCCTCATGGATTTTACACGGTGGCAAACTCTGAACGTTACACAGCATGTGTGCATTTGTTTAAGAGACAGAAAGTAAAATTAAACAGGGTATGTAATTAGGTATTTCCTGCCATATTCTACTAGGGTTTAAAAGGTATATCCAGCATTTGCTTGTGACCCAAACTCAGGTCCATACACTTTCACATATCTGTCTCTCATCTTTCATATGATACAGAAGCCTACAGACGTACATTATATATTTCTCTTTGGGCAGGATTTGTGTTACTACCTGTATTTCTTTCTTGTTCTGCCCCTGTTCTGGGGAGTTAGTCCTGGAAACAAGTGCCACGGCTCTTAAAGACAGTGGTAGTGAGGCATCTGTGTACAGATATGCAAAAATGGCTCACAGGAGGGTGGCCAGTTAGCCACTTCATTGCTATTGTAGGTATGCCAAAGCTTACTTGGACCATGGCTACTCTACAGAACTTTACAAAACTTGCTTTTATTCTATTCCCTGACTACAAAATAGCATTCATCTTAGCAAAAGCAGGAGCCCTAAGGTGGAGAAGCAGCAGGTGCAGGGGCTGTTATGAATGCTGGGACACGTTGCCCGGCCTGTGTCCTCATCTGGTTGGCAAAGAGCCTAAAACCATGCCAAGTGCTCACCGCAGCCATGGGTGACCAAAGTCACCCAAGCCCATCTGGCCTTGGATGATGAGTGGTCCTGGGCACAGCGCGTTCCCACTGAGAGAGCAGCTGAGGGCCTTGGGTGTTGGGGGCTGTGCAGCATGGCTGGGGCTGTGACTGTGCTGGCCTTAGTCAGGAGCACTGGCTGCTGAATGTCCTGAGTGCCGACAGAGCCTCTGGAAAAGTAGTGATTGGGACTCTGTTTCACCAGCTGCCTGGAATGGAGTGGGATATGTTGTTATCTGGAAGCCTTTGCCAGCCAAATTGGCTTTCTGCACCCATTGCAAGGCCCAGCCTCTTCCTGCGGACAGGCCCCTGGATGAGGCTGAGCAAGCTGCTTTTGGGACCGAAGTTCTCCACTATTGGCTTTTCACCCAAAACCTGTGCTGTAAATCTCAGGCCTGTCTTGAGCTGGCAAGAGGAAAAACGTCTTATTGTCTCTCTAGTGATCCGGAGCTAAACACGATCTCTTTGACAAAGGTGATAGCACAAACGAGGTTTAGCTTCTCTTTAACACGGTTTGTAAAACTGCCTTATGCAAACCAGTTTTAAAGCATAGTTGAGTCCTACCGCCCGTAGCCAAGCAAAACTGCCTTTGCCTCTCAGGCAAGAAGAGTGGTTACAGGCAAAGTTTTTTGAAAAGCATTAATGTGATTTCCCAGGCCAATGTACACAGTCCCCCCCCCAGGGTTGAAATCAGCCCCGTGTTTAAAAAAAAAAAAGAAGGCAGAAATAGGACGGATGTTCCAGCTGAGTAGAGTTTTCAGAAGATTTTATTTAGCTGGGAATGAGCAGTAGAGAAATGCCCAGCATCATGCTGGGCCAGCAGGGTTGAAGGAAGCGACGCAGCTGCGTCAGTGCGGTGCCTTGTGCCCGCAGCGACTCCTGTCTCTGAGGACCCCACAGCAGCACTCATAGCCTGGGTGCTGGGCCTCCCAGCCACCGTGAAGGGTGAAGCTGGCTGGAGGTCCTTCCCCCCTCCCTCTGCGGTCCCAGGCCTTGGAGCAGCAGCAGGTCTGCGGCAGGCGGGAGCTGGTAGATGCCAAAGCTGTGTTGCTAACCTTCACGTGCGCCGTGAAACGGCGTAGGAGAGGAGTCATACCTCAGTGCTACCTGGCTTGGTAGCATCTCTGAGCTAGGTGACATTCCTCCTCCCTTCCCTCCACTGTCTCCCCATCCTTTTTAAGGGAAAAAATTGAAATCTTGCATTCTGATGCTGGGTCAGTGGATGTGTGATAATTCAAGTTCAGCACCTTCCTCCGAGCTATGTGGTACCCAAGGGACAGTATCTTACTCTGCTCCGTCCTATCGCTCTGTGCACTTGTAGGGGCTTATGGTATTACTGCAAAACACTCTAGACATGCACAGCATGAAGAAACAAGTTGAAAGGTGCATTTGGATGCTCCAGACTCAAATCAGATAAACTCGCGGGATTCACGTGGCCCCTGACACCAGGTGATTGCAAATGGTAATAAATACAATCCAAATTTAGGAGGGCACATGCTTTCCTAGCAAGGGAGGAAAAATAACTGCATTTTAACAGACTAAGTGGTTAGAGAACTTTGTTAATTCAGACATAAACCTGTTAGCATAAAATATTGCCGGAGGTCTGAAACGGCCTCAGACGGTTTACATTTTTCATCAGGATCGCTGTTAGAGACAACTAACCCTTTCTCTCCCTAAGAATAATGTTGCTTTTCCACAAGGCAACCCAAAAGCCAATCTCTTTGTACACAAGAGAAATGCCTCTAATGTAGACTTTATTAGACTGATCATTATATAATGGCTTTAGAAACTCCGGACAAAATAGAGCTGGGGGTTTAGCTGATGGTAATGTCAGATTCCTGTCAATAATCCCCAGCAGATGCAAACGTGTGACCCTTTTCCCCCTTAATTGTTGAATATTTATTTTTATCTTATAATGTTAATAAGGTTTATTGTGCTGCAGAGAGCGCCGATATCACATGACCTTCATCTTCCTGACTCACAACAAAACCAGAAACATTACGCTGCCTGTCACGTCCTGTTGTTTAATGATAATGTGTAGGTTAGTTGCTTTTCTTCCCCACACAATATTATTTATTCCTTTCGGACCTCCTTCCCTTATTTGGAGTTGCCATCGTGCCGAGCAAAAAAGAGCGTGACTGAAAGAGGAGGTTCTGGAGCACCTTTTCAGTACAAGCAGTACAAAACATAAAAAAAAAATACAACTAGTTTTTAGACAGCAGTTGCTCAGCTTATGAACGGCGTTATAAGACGCGATGGGCGACAAGAGCAGGGGACTGGATTTGAGAAAGCAAGGGGGACCTAACAACTCAGTCTTCTTAAGTAAGACCCAGATAAAAGCCTGAGTAACCCCAGTCTCAGTCAACAAAAACGAAGGACACAGGAGTCAAAAACCAGACAATTTTCATTTTCTTTGGAACAAAATTAGCTCCACTCATGTATATTTGAGATGGCAGAAACCCAAAGTAAAGGTTTGCTTCTGGTCCTCTGTTTGCGCTGTGCTGAGCCAGGATCCCCAACCCAGATAACACGTTTTGGATCAGCCATGTTGGTGTCACACAGGAGGCGGGAGCCAAATGGGCACAGGCAGAAGAATGCGGTGGCGGGGGGAGCTGGGCTGTAGCCTAGGCTGCCCCTTTTCGCAGCGCCTCGAGGAAAAGCGAGACTCGTGTGCAGGTGGATTAATTGGATCTTGAATTCACACACCCGGGAATAAATGGCTGCAGTTCCCAAAGCACTTGAGCAACACTGCGGCATCCGGCAACTGCTTCCCGCTCCCTCCACAGCAAGGGGAAAGCCAAGGTGTGCCACAAGGCCAGCGTCTCCCACCAGTTGCTGGGGCAGAGCGACCGGTGCGTCACACCACCCAGTTCTTGGCCCCCTGTCTAAACTAAGCAGGGAGATGGAGACCCTCATCAAAACACTCCAGGAAAGCAAGCCCAGGGTTGAGGATGCACAGTTAGGAAGCACAGACTAGCTGGGAAGTTGAGCACCTTGGGCAGCTGGCACCAGCCTCCGAACACGACCTGGCTGTGCGTGGTCTCGCTGGAAGGAACGGGACTCACGTTGGAGGGGGTCCCCCATCTTCTGTGGGCAGGCAGGACCTGGCTCCGGCTTTGCATCAGGAGCTTGGCAAGGGGCACAGCGGGAAGCCCGGAAGATTTAGCGCATTGTCTGTGCCAGAAACCTCCAGCTGCACGGTTCTGAACACAAACTTTGCATATCCACGAAACAGTGAAGATAAGTGATTTTTGGGTTTGTTACACATTTTAAATGGAGTGAGAGCCCTCAGCTATTCCAACACATTCCCTTTGCAGGTTCATTAATGAGACCTATGGGAATTGGATCGAGTTCTTTTTCACTCTGTTATTTGGACTGTGAGAAAAAAAATCGCAGAAAGGAGAAGCTATTTTCAAGCCAGGATTTCTTTTTTTTCCTGTTTCAAAACCGAAATGTTTACCAGGCTTCTGCCGTTAAGTCCAGATATTTGGGGTATTTATTAGAGTTGTGCAGAGACCAGTCTAGATTTTCTTGTGTGTGGTTAATTTTACTTAGATCTCTGTGATCAGTTATTTACATTGCTTTTTTAAACATTATTTTATGCTATGAAAATAATATTTCATGGTATTAAAAAAATGTTTCAGTCCATGTGGTAGTGAAACAATACAGTACTTCCATTTTGTTCAGAGTACTTTGTAAGCATTACTGGGATGAATGTTAGGGTGCACTTGTGAATTAGGCAGTACATCCCAATCCCAGCGACATGAAAACCGGGTGTCCCTCCCAAATGGTTTTACACCAGTGTAACCATTTTGGTGAGGGGGGATCATTTTTACTGGGATAATAAAAAGCTCCACAACCCCCAAGCCTGGTTGCAGTTACACCAAAAATGAAAGTACTGTGTCTGGGTCTGGCTGCCCCCAAATAGCTGGTATCAGCACTTCTCTGCTGACTCTGTCTGGCATAGGCCAGGTCTTGGTTTCCAGCCTGTTACATCAACACTGATGTAGCTAATGCACGACAGATGTCGTGGTGAAATCATAGATCCATTGAAGTCACTGGCAAAACTCCCATTCATTTAAATAGTCCCAAGGCTTTGCTCAGCACAATTTAGGCTCCATGTGCAATACCCAAAACACAGGTCACCCCCAGTTACAACATGGCTGTTTCCCCAGCCCAGGAACGCGATGATGAGAAAGCGGCAGCATGCGCAGCATCTGGATGTGCTCCTCAACTGGTGTCCTCAGGCATTTGCACATGGTGGGCAAATCCAGTGGGGGCTATTGCCACAGAGATACTTCTGCCCACCACTTCCGTGCCGTCTTGCAACACACGTGTGACACCTACAGAAGTCACTGTAGCGGGCAAGCAAAGCTTTACCTAGTTTTGAGGCAATTAAGTATTGAAAGGGAAAGAAGAAGAGCTGATGCAGCATTAACTTTCAGCTTGCCACTGGCTGCCTACCAGATGCCTGGGGATTGGAGGTTTGGAAACCTTGACCCCGCTGTGTGGGGTCTCACCGGTTGCATGGTCCTGGGATTAGATGCACAGCCTCTGGGGATCACGGGAAAGTCACACTGCAGTCATGTTCCCTGAGCCAGGAAATGGGCACAGATGCCCATGGATAGCCTCCGCTGCTGCATTTTTCTGTGCTTTGGGGCTGTGCGTGCCTCTGTGTGGTTATGCAGACAAGAGCGGACTGTGCCGTGGAGCCACAGTCCCAGCTCTGTGCCTTGTGTGAGAAAAGCTGCTCCGTGTCTCCCTTGAGGAAAAATTGATGATCTGGATTTTTTTTTTGGTTGTCCTCCTTGAAACAGTTTGTGTGCCATAAGCAGCATGCTTACTGCTCTCTGGGAATCCATGGGAGTTGTTGATTCCTCAGCGAGCACTGTTTAAGAAGAAATAGTATCCACCTCTGTATAGCCTGAGCCTCTGAGAAACAGCAGCATGTGCTCTGGCTTCTCTTTGCGATGCCGTGGTGATTTTGATACCCAGTTTGTTTACAGCGAGGCAGGGTATCTCTGCCATACACCGTGGTGAAATCAGGACCCATTGCACCCCTAAGGGTAACTTCTTCTATCATTAAAATAAACCAGTCAGCATTATGGCATGCAATGGCAAAGATTAGGCCTCTGTTTTCAGAAGAGGCCAACGTTGAGTGCTGGGCTGTCCCATCCTCATGCCAGTTCCTATTCCCCACCTCAGTCCTTCCGAAGTGCTGCAAAGGGTAAATTCAACAGAGGGAAGGAAAGTCAGCATGACCAGCCTCACCGTGTACGAGGAAAACTGCTTAACAGTGGGAATGCTGGCTAAAGAGTGAAACAGATAGGTCACCAAGGCAGTATGGTCTGGATCCCTTAATGAGACAGGTACAAAACCCAAAATTTGTCTTGCTATGTAGTCAAACACTAGGACTTTCTTCCAGAAACAGAATACAGACCATGGTCCTAGGACTGCAGGGAACTCTAGATCTAGAAAGGACCTTAAAAAAGATGAGTGTGTCTAACAGTTCAAGAAGGTTGTGGATGAGGTAAGGATGAATTCAAGAAAGGCCACAGAACAGAATGACTAAGTACTGCAAATGTGGCTTGAAGTGACAGACTGGAGAAGACACTCCATCTGTTTAGCTTAACGAAGACAAAGTTGAGAGGATGACTTGATCACAGTCTCTAAGTACTGACATGGGGAACAGAAATGTGATAATAGAAGGCTTTTCAATCTAGCTGATGCAACTATAATATGATCCAACTGGAAGTTGGAAGCCAAACAAATTTTGACTACAAATAAGGTGCAGATGTTTAACAGTGAGGGTAATTAACCAGTGGAACTAATTACCAAGGACTGTGGGGACTATCACCAACAACTTTAAATCAGGATTAGATTTCCTCCCTTCCCTCCCTGCCCCCCCTTCCCCCAAAATGTGCTTTAGTTCATTCAGGAATGAGTTCAGTGATGACCTTCATTGCCTGTGTTATTCAGGAGCTTGGGCTAGGCAAGCAAGCCAGCTTGCTCTGCCTTTGCAATCCGCACCCCTGCGCTTCACTGGCCCTTGGACTACCTAGACACCGCGCAGAAAACCTGCAGTGCCAAACTGGCTCACACTCTTCCTTTCATACCCCGGGCTGTTAAGTAAGGGGACAAATGGGTGGGAGGAGCAGGGTGTGGGCGATAGGATCATAGATCCCCTTCATGAAAGCCTGTGCATTATCTCTGTGATTCAGTTACTTCTTAAAAGACATAAAAAGAATGAAAGAATTAAGATGGCAAATGTAATTGTCTGCCCCTCTAAAAGCATTGCAGACAAAATGAGCTTTCAGGAAAGATACTGATAAAGTGGATTTCACATTCCTCTTGCTGTGGCCATGCCAAATTTGGCCAGGGCAAGGAGCACCCTAAAAAACAGCAGAGGAAGAAGCAGCCCCCATCTGGAATGAAGCTGCCCTGGGGAGCAGCAGTGAAGCAATGCATGAGTCCCGGCCCACCAGTTACAGACAGTGGAACGGCCACCCTCTGCAGCCAGGTCCACGTAGGCATCTGATTTAAGAAAACCCACAGCCCAGCATCAGTGAAGTCTCGGGTGCAGCAGCCAAGAGGGAGGCATACTGGCTGGCCTGGGGGCCTGTGATGGACGGAACCCTGGCCAGGACTTATACGGTCCCTGGTAAAATCACAGATGTGCCCCAGCCTGCCTGCTGCTGGGAGGCTGTGGCCATCGGGCCCGTTTGGTCCCTCAGCTGAGCTCAGGGAAGATGGAGGGGAGGCTGGCATGCAAGACGACCTCTTTGTAGCCGTGAAATGGGTGATATCAAGGAAAGACCAGAGGCGCTTGAGGTTTTGCTTTAGCTGCAGCTCTCCCTCCCGACACGGTCACAGTGTTGGCCCTGTGGCAGGACCCAGGGTCCGGGCCAGGTGCAGATGCAGCAGGGGGCAGAGAGACTGAGGGGGGGGCTCTCCCAGGCAAAGTGCAGTGTTGCCCTGACCCAGGGTGGCCTTCCAGGGCCTTCTAGAACATTCCAGAGCCTTCCAGGACATTCTCCAGCCTTGCTGAGGTTGAATATAGCCCTCTTAGAACTGAAGCAGCCGAGTGAACGCTGCAAACACCCTGCTGGCCCCACGGCCCCGTCCCCCACGTCTCTTGGCTGTGCCTCTGGCGAGGCCTGGACATGCCCTCTGCCGGGAGCCGGCAGGGCCGGGGGGGCTCCTCAGCTGCCTGCTCGCACCTGCCGGCGCTCGCAACTGCAATTAGTTGCACCCGGTCGAAGCCAAATTGA
>NW_010226111.1:75210-97299 GCF_000690775.1 Eurypyga helias
GTGCGTTTTGTTTCCAAAGGGAAGTTCATCTTTTATGTGCATGCAAAATGGATAAAACCCAAGGAACATTTTTTCCTTCTCTCCGTCAGACGGGGATTTGTTTAAAACAAACCCCATGGCTGTAGCGGGGAGATGCAGCGGCTAGAGGGTTTTAGTGATCTGTCTTTGTGGGTTGGGGAAGGTTTGGGTTTTTTCAAAGAAGTGTGGGCTCGGCGTGTAGCCTGCGAGGGGATCCCCAGTGTGGGTGGGCGAGCTGGGCCCCCTTCCCCGTTTGGAAGCCTGTCCCATTCTCTCTGTGCAAGGAGAGGATGGGGACCGAGGGCAGGGGGGGCAGGGGATGCGCTTCTGCTGCATGTGTGGAGGGTATGTGCCCCAGGGGTGGCAGCAGCAAGCCCCTCTCCGGAGCAGCATGGGTAGGGATCGAGGGATGCTGGGCAGCCTTTCCTTTCCCTTCCGCTCTTTTCCTCCTCCCTCGCTTCTCCGCATTGATTTTCCTGCAACCATTTACCTATGTGTGGATCCTCCTTCCCAAGGAGGCTGCTGGCACTGCCGGCACAGTGGTCCCCAGCCCTGCTGAATCAGTTCATCCGAAGGCAGAGCTCCCCTCCAGCTGACTGACGGAGGTGCTGATTCAGTGGTGTGCCGGGGATCCGGCAGCAACCGCATTAAGAGGATTTATAAAAGAGATAAGGCGCAGCGTTGAGCTTCCCTTAGTAATCGTGCAGCACACAATTCGGGACTGTACGGGGAATTTTGGTGTGGCTGACAGGTACACAGAGCTGATCCAATTGTCCTTACAGCCGTTATTAGCCAAAATAAGGGGCAACTGGAATTACAAATGATTTCTGGGTAAATGCTCAGCTCCGATTCTGAATGATCTCTCAGCAATAATCCACACGTAATCCTCAATACAGAGAGTCTGCTTTAAAGGCGGCTCCATTTTGAGCAGGCCTCAATAATGCATGAATGTCCTGATTCACAAAATAAAGGGAGGAGGAAATAGGAAAGCCATGCTTGTTTTACAGCCTTTTTTTCTGGGTTGAATAAAATTTAGGGAAGTGTGTGATACATACATACAATTTATTAAGAGAAGATTACCTGCTTGGTAATTATTTCCTTGGCAGAATAATTTTACACTACAGTGACCATGTATGACTGTCTCAAGCCAGTCTGGTGTATCTAGAAAATAAACAAGTGAACAATGATCTCCTGTAATTACTTGGTTCATGATGTTTATTCCTCAGAACACCTTTTTTTCAATGGAGAAAGTCAGAAGCTGGGTAGCTGTGGGGACTTAATGTGAGGGAACGAGCACGCTGACGGTTAGCACTGTCTCCCTCCTCCTCTGGATGTGTTGATGTGAAAGATGGCCTGGTTCAGTGGCACTTACACAGCCCCATTAGCAGGGCACCTGAGTGCCCTGCGATCTTTGGTGCATTGGTCGGCCTCATCGCAGCCCCATGAAGTGAAGCAGGAAAGTGTGCTGCTTGAAAAGGCACAAATCACGGAGAGGAGCAGGTGCCTATTCCCTGATTCTGTGTCCATATTACTGTAATCTTGGTCAGAGTCCGGCCCCAGGCCCTGCATGGCCTTGACCCCGCGCGCTGTGAGGCTGGGGTTGAGTCCGGGCCCTCAGGGTCTGGGGTCACCACCATTAGTCCAGGCTTGTCTTTCCTCTCCCCAGCTCATCCATTAAAGAGGCATGGGGAATGCCATACAGGAGTCCGCACTGCAAGAGCAATACTTCCCAACACAATCCTCCTGCTCTGCAGGATGCCAAGCCCCACTGCTTGCTTGGAGGGTTCCTGTGTGCAGGGGGATAGAGGGCAGCAGGCATGATTCAGGTCTGAACCTCCTGTCATTTGCACGTGTATGACACTAGAACCATAGACTCCCAGTTTGTACTGGAATGAGATCAGGGCCAGAAAGAGAGAGAGACAGTATCTCCAGACCCATCTACTCGCTTTGGGTGCCTTATGCGGGCATCATACTCAGGGCTGGGTTTTCAGAAGGTCTAATTTCTATTGGCACTCACTTGAGCACCCATGCCTTGCTATTCATCTCCTCTGAAGAGTGCTCTTCCTACAACAACTTGATTGCCAGAGAGTGGGCACAGAAGAGTTTGAGTCTGCAACAATTACTTGTGTGAGTAATCCTTGGGTAATCCCAAGAGGTTTTACCTGTCCGACTAAGGACTCTCAGAATATCACCAAACCCTTGGATCTATCCTCTAAAAATATTTTTGTCCCATTGCTTCCTCTAGGACTTTCAAGGGGATTGGAATAGGTTTTGTAATCTCTGGTATACCTTAATTAACTTTCCTGAGACTTTTTAAACAATAGGCTTGGCTTTTGGCTGTACAATAGAGAAATGTTGGAAACAATATCTGTTCACCGTGAATCATATTCTCCTAGCTACCTGCTACAGAGGGGAAAGGAGGCACTGCCAAATGCCACAGAAAAAAAATTAATCTATCCCTGCTAGAAAATTCTGAAAAAGCAAATAACATTTTCATAGTTTGTTTACTCATTTGTTCCTTAAAAGAGGCAAAGGAATCTGTGAATCAGAAGAATTTCCATCTCAAAAATTGCTTTGGCAGCCAGTGGCTTGTAATTTAAGATTAAGTGATTGAATTTCATGCAGCCTTGCTTAAAATTCACTACCCCACACACTGCCACCATACGCGTAAAAACCCCCACACAACAGCCTCCCTCTCCCCAACCCCGGCATCTGTAATATCTACTATAAGTCAGTAAAAAAATGCCCAATGGGCTGGGAGGTCGCCAAACGTACTTAATAAAGACGTTGTCTGCGTGGCTGCTGGGTTTTTCCCCCCACAGTGCTCACAGCCTGTCAGGCAGTTTCCGTTCCGATGCAGTGCCGGTGCCCGCGCTGACTTCAATCAGGCTGCACAAATCAGCGGAGCAGAAATGCCTCCTTCCCTCCATCACCTGAAGACAATGCTGATTCATCTCTTCAGACCCATTCCTCCTGCCCCTTCTCTGAATTTGTTGATTGCTGAATCATTTTTTTATCCCTTTCTTTTTTTTTCCCCTCCCCTTCCCCCTGGACCGAGTGTCCCACGCTGAATGCAACGCGCTTCATTTCCAGATCCGACTGAAAGGCAATATGGAAATTAATTGGCTCGGGCTGCTCGCAGCCTTTCACACGCGTCTGTACTCCGTGAGCGGTGCTGTGCAATTGCCTTTCCATTGTGGCTCCCCACCAGCCACCTGTCTCCGTGCTGCCGTGCCTGCTCTCGGCCTGGGTACCGGGGATGGATATCCCCTTCCTCTCCCTATTCTGCAAGAGGGAGGGCAGCTGGCAAGGCTGTCCTCGTGAGGGCTGCAACTGTCCTCGTTTGACTCAAAACTGGCCAGATTTAGTGAATTCTCCAGCTTGTGGTAAATAGCGTGTGACTGGTGCTTTGGCGAGGGCTGCGGAGGGATGTTGTACAGTGCAGTGTCGCTTCTCCTGAAATAGTTATTTGTTCTCGCTGCTGGAAGCAGAGCCCAGTTGAAAGAGTGCAGCCAGGGAACATCCCTTCACCATGGGAGGGAGGTACCGGGCCCCTTGCAAGTTGAAATATAATCTGGATCCATGGCTACACTCCATCCCAAACATTTTCACGCCTAGGCTTCTGTCTTCCATTGGCTTCATACCCAATTTTCTCATGGGGCTTTCTTCTGACTGCGGAGAATTTGGGTTTCCCTGGTGAAGTTGCCCTGTGTTTTGGATGTGGGAATGTTAGCACTAGCCTTGCAGAAGCACGGTCTGAAGAGAGTGGCCCTGCTGTCCCATGCTGAGCACTGCACACTGTCCTGAGGAGTGGCTGCCCCATGGCCCTGTGGAGCTTTTCCAGCTCTGTCCAATTTTCACATCTATAATCAGTTATTTAACAAAAGATACTATATCTACACCCAGACTTTACCTAACCTATGCCCGTTAGCCATCACAGTCACCACAAAATTACCTTGAGCTTGCTAGGGCATTTGGCAGATCAGTGACATGAACACTGCAGAAGTCTCCAGCTGCCCCAAACCAGGAATAAGAACATTTAGGTAGAGATACCCTCACCTCGCCTATGGCATCAGCCCTTCTGTCCTCATCTCCACAGGCTGATGGTATGAGCCCCACCGGCTGCTCGTGACTCACTTGTACTTGCAGGGACTCGGGATGACTCAGACTCTTGCAGCACGGTAAGTCTGATGTTGCCTGTGATGTCTCTGGCGTGACGCCCATCTTTCTTCTCCATCTTTGAACTGCCTCTTGCCCAAGAAGTCATGGCCTACAAGAGGGACTACTTCCTATTATTAATACAATAGCAAGAAATGAAAGAGCAGGCACATTTGTAATGCAGTATCATTTACGGAGAAGACACGATCTCAGGCACATTGGATGTCAAAACCAAATGAGAAACTTTTCTTCTAGTTTTATCACAGTTTCTCCCAGAGCCACTGCTACTTGCATTCTGGAAATTTACAGGATGAAGGATTTTGTCATGATATCTAATTCTAATCTGAAGTGATTTACTGTTAAGTTGGAAATCAAGCCTGTACATATCCCCCTCCAAGTGGTTTCTATGACAGTTTCTATTAACCATAAAAATGTCACTTGCTAGGAAGTATCAGCCTTCTTATAGGCTTTGCAATCATCACTACCAGATGCACACTTACTGAATGGAATAAATAATAGTCCCGTACAATTAGCCTAGGATGCAGGACATGTCTGGCTATCTCTCTTGGCTCCAAAGTGAAGTTTTCACAAGCAAACCCATATATCAAGAGATGAGGTCTATCTGGATTCTCTGGAGTTCTTCACAACTCGAAATGCTGTAATGCCGTATGGATAAAACATAGTGGTATGTAAACTTAGGCTAACAGTTTTGATGCATCTCTTTGTGGTTTCAGCCTGTGTAAGAAACTGAAATACCCATTTTCCATTGTTCTGATCCAGTTAAAAAAAAAAAAAAAGGTGTCTATTCTGTGGCTTATAATGTATTTTGAAATACACTAATGGCTCTGTGGCATTTCCTGCCATTGCACAACCACAGTAAACCTGGTACTGTGCGGATGCACCGTATACACTTTGTCCCCATCTACCCTTCAAGGAAATGACACACAGAGCTCTTCTTGGGACTGGGGGTGTGGATGAGGGCAGCTGTCCGTGGGATGTGTTAGCAGTGTTGAGACACAAATTTGAGTTAATCTGGTCCTCAGATATGAGCTGAAACGAGAGTTTGGCTTTGCATCATGCTCTGACTGAGATCTGAGCCATTACACTCAAGGTCTCTGCTGCTGGCGGGCACCTCAAGAAATCAGCCTGAATAATGAAAATGACATTTAATCGGTCTTCACAATTTAAGCCATACTCTGAAGAGAAGTCATAAAGTTGTAACCTGGACTTTCATCTCTCTGTTTGCATCTGAGGATTGAAATACAGGGGGTTGCAGAGCTGAAGTGATGGATTTGGACTGCATGAGACACATTACACTTGCAGCAGCAGAAGCCTTGTAGCCTCACAAAAGAAGAAGCGATAAGCCTGGTTTTCACCTGCCTACAAGGACAAAGTCATATTCTGCTCTTCTTTGTACCAATCTGATTACCAAAGTCAGTGAACTTTGACTTGTGTGTCAGGGAAAAAAACCACTGTGATGCAGTTTGTGGCTGGCACGGTGAATGGAGATATCAGCAAGTTCTAGAGCTCATCTGGATGCCTTGATGAAGTGAGCTCGCAGAGCCTGCACAGACCTGAAACAGCGAGGGGAGAAAGAGAGCATTTGGTCACATTTCTAGAGCAAGGAGACTCTACGTTTGAAAGCAGAAGCTCTGAGGGGGACACACGGGCTATGAATTCAAAAATGTTGTAACTATCCACCAGTTCCAAAAGAGTTGTTCTGGTGTCAATGAGAGCAAATGAGCCCTTGTGAGGTGAGCGCCATGGGTGTGCGGAGCTGTATGTGGCAGCTGGGCACCACGCAAATGGGCTGGGCAGTGCCACTGGGAGGGGGCAAGGTAGGCGATGGAAGGGTTTAATTCCTTCTCCCCTTTTTGTCTCCTTGGCAAAGGCTGTTGCAAAAGCAGAAAGGGTTTAAAAATGTCCAGAAGAATGATTTGCAGTCTGTCAAACCTGCTCTAGAAGGAGAAGCTGAAGAAACTCATTCGACGAAGCTTAAGAAAAAAAAAAATCTTGAAGTATGACTTGACTTCAATGCCGGCAGAGGGAGAGTATTTGTGACACTAGAAGGCCCTTTGTCTTTTACCTACCAAGCCCATATATATCCCAGAGCAAAAAGCCACTCTGTGTTCCCGGCCCATGGAATTTATAAAGATTTATAAATTAAAGTTACAATTACAGAATATTATACAGTATATAATTCTGAATACTGTTGTCAGAGGGAAAAGTGCCTGTGGTCTGTTGGTGACTGCAGGATCTGTGATGAACACCCAGAATGTTCCTCTCCTGGAAACACTGTTAATTGTTTTTTCACATGCTGAAACTGGTTTGAAGGAATTTCACTGTCCCTTGAAGTCTTGTGAAAACAGAAAGGAGATTATATTAGTATAAGAAAAGACGATGCTCACAGTTGTCTCAGAACCAAAAAGCCACATATATTCTTTAAAGTGTGTGGGGTGAGGCTGCTTTTTTCACTGCAATGTTAACACATGCACCTTGGAGACTCTCATCTCAGCCAGTGTGTGAGCATGCTCTTGCATTTCATCCAACGGCTCAGGAGCAAAAGCACCAGCTTTTATTCAGCAACATGTAGCTCCAAAATCAATGTCAGCTAAGCATTTTCATTGATAACAAGCTAAACATATTCGCAGATGTTATTTGGAATAAAACTTGATAAATAGCACTGGAGGACTCTGACAAAGATAAATTCACCAACCTGTGTATTTTCTTCTGTGACTGGGACAGATGAGAGACAAGAAAAAAGTCATTTTTGCATGTTTTCATCCCTGCTATCTATAACATGGCTCTTGAATGGCCGAATGTCACCAGAAAAACAATGACTTGGTGAGGACTTTGTGTGGAAAGATCCAATTTAAAAACTGGGATTCACAGGCCACACTGAAAGAATACATCATGTTTCCACATGTGAAAGCTTGGAGATTAGTCGATCCAGGAAGTAAGTGATTTCTCCATACTTCAGAGTGATAGCAGGAACACACCCACACGCTGTGTGCAAAGGCGCTCGCTGAAAAAAATAACATTGAGCTAATATCTCTGAAAGGTGCCAGACGGATTAAAATAGGAAGCCAAGATGTTCATCTGCAGGGCAGGTATGCCAAAGGTCCTGGCAGGCTGAACTTCTGTGTGCAGTGGAGGACTCAGTGACCGAGCTTTGTTTTAGCATTTGTCTCCGTGAGAAGGGACAACTTGGTACCAAGTGGATGATCCCAGCTCCCTTCATGACTGAAGCTTTATCGTTAACATGTATTAGATTTCCCCATAGCAAATAAAGAATTGGAATTGAAGTAAAGTATTGAAAATGCAGTAGAGGCTATACATGAATTTTAACTACGTCATAAACCACACTTTAGATGGCTATAATAATAAAAATGTTTGAGAGCCAGAATAGCTGAAGATTTTGTCTTAAAAAAAAAAAAATCCCACACAACTCAAGCCCTCTCACTCTCCACTTTTAAAACAGTGTTCATAGCACAGGTCTGCACAGGACTTTGTCCCTCTATGTTCAGTCCACAGGGGAGCACATAGAGAAAATTGGGAGTTCGTTGGCGAGCTGGGCTGCAACATTTGGTGGTGTTAGATCAGCCCGCTTGTGAAAAGGGGTCCTCGTCTGAAGATTCCCACTTATGTCCGACTGACTTTATGGATAGACCTCAGGATCTTGTCTGAGCACATCTGAACGTTTGCACAGCACCTGACATAGAATGGGCCGCCGTCCTGCTTCATTTATCAAATGATAAATAACATAATAATGCTATAATTGAAGTCACTCATACAGACAGTAATCATCTGGTGATTCAGTATAGCCCAGACTTGCTAGGTGGAAGACTGCACTAAGCTTATGCAGAAATTTCTATCTTGCCCATCAGTTTCTGCACGCTAAATATATTCTGAATTTACGAATGTTGAAGTTTTAAGGTGAGATTTTCTATGCTTGGGCTAAACCCAGAAGTGATTCATTTTCGTAATGCCAGAACAAAACCGTTCAGCCACTTTTGAATTATGTGAGGCTGAAAGACAAGGTATTGATAACGTTGATATTAACAGACGAATCAAGACTCCCTGACAGCACATATAATAATATTTTTTTATTTATTGAGCAAGGAACAGCAATACAGGGGGAGGTGGAAGACAGGGAACTTAAGAGAGTTTATGCCAGCCAGTGAGCAAACACCTGATCCAGATACCAGGCTCTGGCGATGTGCATTGCAAGGAAAGTACGCTTGAATTAATGCCCAAGACCTGGCTGATACATACCTCATAGTTAATCTGGTTACGCGGGGTTTATTTCACAGTCGGAAGTTCTTGCGCTGGAAGGGAGTCCTGCTGGGGTTTTCTGAGCACGCGACTGAATTAATGAATGAACGAATGCAGCTTGCCAGCCCAGATTTAAATTGCTTACTAGATCAAAATCTGCTCATTTTCTCTGCCCCTTTCCCCAGCCTCTCTGTCTTTTATTTGTTATTTTATTTGAGGAAACAGATAAAGAGCACAGAAAGTGCCTGCGGACGTCATCAGGGCAGCAAATGCGGATAAATGACTGTTTTTCACGCTGGCCTGAATTCTGGCCACCGTCCTGGGCAGGGAGGTCCCTGGCAGAGGCTGGTGGGTGGCTGATGCTGGCCGTGGGTGCGGGGATGTGGGGAGCTGTGGCTGCGCAGCCCCCAACCCCCGCCCCGGGGGCCTGCCTGCGCAGAGCGGCTTGCCGGGCCACCAGCAACCCCTTTTTGCAGCCCATGGGGAAAGGATGGCGTTAAAGATGTGAAGCCCTGCTTTGAAAGGGCAAGAAATAAACCCAGGGTGCTTCGTGGGAAGGGGCCACGTTGTTTGTGTCTTTCGGATCCACGCTGCCTTTGGTATCAGCCAGTTGTCAGATTTTTAACGGGTGCTTACAAACAGGACTTGCCGGGCCACCAGCAACCCCTTTTTGCAGCCCATGGGGAAAGGATGGCGTTAAAGATGTGAAGCCCTGCTTTGAAAGGGCAAGAAATAAACCCAGGGTGCTTCGTGGGAAGGGGCCACGTTGTTTGTGTCTTTCGGATCCACGCTGCCTTTGGTATCAGCCAGTTGTCAGATTTTTAACGGGTGCTTACAAACAGGATCTCTGGAATATTTTATTTGGCCACTGGGTAGACCTGCAGCCTGCTGGCTTGGCTGCGGTGTTTGTATTTTAATAGGAGTTTTAAGGATTGGCTAGGGGTATTTAAGGTAGTCCCTGAGCTTTCATACAGACTTTCTCAGCCCTGATAAAAAACACAGCACCGAAGAGATGCGGCGGCAGGCTTTGAAGAAGCGGAGAGACAGGGACCCGTAAGAGTGCCACCGGCGATGCCCTCCCAACGTCCCTTTCAGCTGAGCGAGCTCCTATCGCTCCGTCGCGGCTCCTGTCGCATCCCAGCGCCCGGACTCCTTAACTCTGTGTCCAACCGTGCTGCGCGAGGCCAGGATGCAGGCAGCCCTCCCCGCTCCTGCAGAGCTGCCGAGCTGAGCGGCAGGAGCTGGGCATCGGGGGAAGGATGGACGCCTGCTCATCCCTGTCGCGCTCCCCGTCTCTTGCTTTGCAGGGCCGGACGTCTCCCTCCGAGTCTTGGCACTGGGATGCGCTGGAAGGAGGTGGCCCATGGCTGCGCGGAGCTGGAAGCAGGGAGAAGCCTTCCCAGACTGCGGTCTGCACGCTCACGGGAGAAGGGGATGGGAGACAAATGTGGCTCATTCAAGGTGAAGGGCAGTGGTGGCATGAAGGAAACTCAGCCTGTGCTCTGCGCCAAAGCCCGGAGACCTTCCTGAAAATTCACCACCGTTCAGTTTTTATGTTAGAGCTTGATAAAAGAAGAGGCTGATAACCAAGAAAGAGATTCTGCCAATATATCCATCCAGGTATCCTGAGCTGCACTGCTCCTGCTCTTCCTCCGAAGCAGCCGGAGCAGGGATGGATAGCTGTCTGGCACAGTAGGCGTGTGGGCACCTGCTACTCCACTCTTGACCAGGTTTGCTTCCCCCAGCTAGAGACTCGACTGCGAATTTGAAGCCAGCTCTCTGGAGACGCACGCCCAGTGTGTCCACACCACACTCCGCCTGCTGCCGGCTCAGCCCTGCCTGCTTGGACCCCCATCCCTGAGGAGGATGGGGCAGGGTCAGCACCCGGGTGCGCTTCCGCTGCACGCTGGCCCAAAGGGAGCTGGAGCATGTCAGAAATGAAAATCTGCTTTGACCCGAGTGACTCAGCTCTCTAATAAAGCGAGGACACGCCGAAGTTTGGACTTTGAAGGGATCACGGTGGTCACATACTTAATGCACTCTGGGAGGCATCTTTGGTCACTGAAAACCAAACTGGGGAGCAGGCCCAGGCTCCCCAGCCACAGCCTGGAAGCAGCTAAAACAAAGTTGGCCCATGGTGGACGATTTTAAAAGGCACCTGGGAGCCCAGCGTGTCAGTGAGCTCTACAGTCGTTTGGTTGGAGGTTTCATCGAGTCCCTTCCGTCAGCATGAGGCCCTTCAGAGCCAGCGAGGTGCATGCAGCTGCCCTTCCTCCTCACCTGCCTCTCCCCGTGGGGCAGGTGGAGGGGCCTCGCGCCCTGAGAAGAAGGGGAGCGCGAGGCCCCACGACAAGCTTGAGCTGCCCTGCTGGGTGTCCCCACCCCTACGTACCCCTCCAGGAGAGGCGAAGGTGTCATTTTGGCGCATTGCATGGGTCCACGCAGGAGGACGGGAGCGTGAGGATAAATACCAAGGCCCCTGGGAAAAGGCTGTGCCTGGGCAATGAAATGATCATGAAGCAGCACATTAATTCAGGAGGGAAGATACAAAAAGCAGCCCATCATAACTTCAAACTTCACCAGCTTGCTATACCAAGAAGCCCTTGAAATGCTAATTAAAATGAGCTGAGGGAGAGGAGCCTGCTAACAGGATCACAGCCCCTCTTGGATTGAGTAATAAACATGTAGTAGGCATCCATGTTTCCCTGTATGCGTGTTTTCCAAGCTGAGTTGACTGTAAATGTTGCGGTTATGCGAAACCCACACAGAGTAGGATGCAAACACAAACCAGAAAGAGAGGCGAGGCCTAGTCACGAAGCTGGAAGAGAAAAAAACCATGACAGCCTTCCACAAATAAATAAATAACTGCCTGAAATGAGGGCTAATTAACTTGCAATAAACCAACTTAACCACTTAGGGGCAGCGTTAACACAGAGTTAACATGCAAAACAAACCTGTGTTTTTCTCACCTGGTTAATTTAATATGCGTGGTGAATATTCATAGCGTATGAAACCCTGATACATCAACACACGGGATGATGCAGTCTGTCAAACCCGCCGACGCGTGGCAATAGGAGTAACCCAGTCGCTGCTCACGCGGTGTTGACTTTGATCAGTTGGTGTTTCCAAATGCATTCATAGTGTAGGACTTCGCTGCTTTTCCTCTCTCAGGGTCACAGAGTAGGTACTATACAAAGATTAAAACCTAAAAAAAAAGAGATAAAAAAGGGCTTCACTTAAAATAAGCAGAAAGAAGATGAAGTAGAAAAAAAGCTGTCTTTGAGAAATGCTGCTCTTGCATGCAGGAGCTGAAAACCCCATTTTATCCTCACTGCTACATTCAGAGTCACTTTGCTTTCACACAATATATTTGTTTCTCTGCTTCGCATTCTAAAAAGTCCCAGTTCCTTCGATTCCTCTGAAACATTTCCTTGCATAAAAAGAAGCTCAGACCTGCTCTGGGTATGTTTACACTCCCCGATCAGACCAAGTAAATAAAGGAAAGGTGGGGTTTTTTTAGTGTGGCTTGACTAAATTCAGTTAACTCCAGCAGGCAGAGGCAACAGAAAAAACACAGTAACCTGGTTTATTTTATATATATATTTTAAAGGGGGCTAGCAAATTCAGCCTCAGGTAAAAATCATCTTACCTCAACATTCTTTTAACCTGAAGTAAGAATAGCACGGCTTTTCCCCTCTTCTTGTGTCACATCATCAGGCTTAGTGCTCCTGGCATGGCTTGCCAGTGTCCCAGCATCACCTTCGCAGCCACCCAGAACTCCTGCTGCTCCGGCCAGGGCTGGGGGCAGCTGGAAGCCAGCTCCAGTGGGGTGCCCCGCGCTCCTGGCAGCTGCCGGAGTGTGCCAAAGCTGTGCTCCCTTTGCAGTGAATACCAGATCTGCACCCCAGGAGACGGCTCGGCAGGAGGAATACGGTCTGGATCAGGTGCAGGCCTGTGCTCCCATTTCTCCTGAATTAGCTGGAGCATGCAGCGGGGAACGTATGCCAGATTTACGCTCTGTGCTGGCCAAGGGAGGAGAGGAATACCTGATCTGGCATCAAGGGATCTCGGTGCGGAGAGAAGATATTGAACATGGCACAAAGTTAAAGTGGGGTGGGTAAACAATATCTGATCTGGCAGAAGAAGCTGCTGGTACAAAGTTGGCTTGTCAGAACCATTAAAATAAGTTCAAACCAGTGGGGGGGAGTGCCACGCGACCAAAGTGTTTTCACTGTGGTACCAGGGAGCCCAGACCCAGATTCACCCTGGTGTCAAACTCTGCGCTCAGGAAAGGTGTGGGAAATGTGTGCCCACCCTCGCTAGCATGCCTCTCTGAGGAATGACACTGGGGATGCTCAGCGTTGCAGATACAGACCTTGTCCAGCGTCGCCCAGGCCCCGGCAGCTATTGCAAAGCCGATCCTGCCCTGGCACAGGGCTTCCCCCGGGGTAGGAGGTGGTGCTGGCGGTGCTGTGCTGTGCCAGGCTGGTGGAGAGGAGGGGTGTGAGGTGGAGGAGGAGAAGGATGTGCATCATCACCGCCAATACTGCTTCTGTGGAGGGAAGGGGGTCAGGCTCCAGAGCCATCGCCCTGCCAAAAGCATTGAACCGACTGAAATACAGTCCCGCGAGGAAAGGAAGCAAGCGAGCTGTCAGAAGTGTGAGAGAAACAAGGAGCCCATTGTACAGCATGATCCACACACCACCCTCCTCCACCAAAGTGGTATTTCTCCTTTCACCTGCCTCAAGTGGAAGAAGAAAGTTGATGTTAAGGCACTCGCTTCCTTTGCTTATAAAATTTGAGTGTTGCCCCTGTCTTTTCTTCCAGGACGGCCGGTGCAACCCAGGGAGATCCAGTCCCACGGCGCCTAGGAACTGGAAGGAGAACAGCGAGGCTAAGTCGTCATGCGTTATGCTGAATATTTACCCCTCACACATGCTATTTTATTTTAAATCTAGCGTGTAATATGCTTTGCATCTAGCGTGTTGCTCTTGTGTGTTTTCCTCTTGCCCTGCCTGTCTCTTGCTGGCAGCTGCCATCGGGAAACAAAAGGCAGCTGCCAGTTTGAGTGAACATCTCTCTCTCGCTCACTCGCTCTTTCCCCTCTTACTCTTGGAGCTGATGCAACACCACTTCACAGAGTGGGTGGCAGGCAGTGATGCAAGAGGGGTTTGCTGCCCTTGGGATGCCTGGGCATGCAGTGCCTCCGAGACTCACTGCCAGAGCTCAAGGCTGTGTTTAAGCTCTTGAACCTGGCTTAGCAGTAGCCACGCGACAAACGGCAGTCGCCCTGCCAGCACACCAGCTCGAGCTATCTCTGTTGCAGCAATTGCCCATTTCCAAGGATTTGCTGTTGCTGCTTTTGGCAAAGGTGACAGTTTATTAAATATCGCTTTGGTCTTCTGCCCCAAGATGTGTAATCAAACACAGTGATTCCCTGCTCCAAACAGGTGGTATTCCTACATCAGCTGGAGAAAAGCCTGAAAGAAGCAAGACTGAACCGAAGCGGCACTTGGAAGAAGCAGCTTTCTTGTGTCAAACTGAGGTACCACAGGGAGAAAGCAGGAGGAGACGCCAGGACTTAGCCCCTCAGGCCAGATGTGAGCCTCAGATGCTGCTTTTCTTTGGCCAGCAGAATTGCGCAGAATGCAAGCTGCTGTGCATGTCGAGGGGGTGCATCGGACCCAGGATATTTATTGCTTGCCTCCTTTTAAGCTTAGCTAACACCATGTTCCAGGAGGCTCTGGAGACCATCTGAGGGCCCAGTTCAGCTGTTTTTTCCAGGGCTGGAAAATATGGAAGAGATGTTTCTGCTTTTCTTGGGGAGCCTTTACCCTGAGCTATAATAAGAACTTGCTTTGGAAAAACAAGTTGAACTCTTGACTGCTGTAAATAGCCATGGGTTGGGTCAAGCCTCTGAGAAGGGAGTGCTTCCTGCTGGGAGAGGGGCAGAAATGAGGTTTGCTGGAGCTGCGGTCACTGGCACATCCTCAGTCTTTCCTTATCTCTTGGGGCTGTGGCGTGGGGACTGGGGAAGAGATAAAGGGCAGAAACCAAGCAGGACCTCGAACGATAGCGTATTAGGAAAAAGCTAAGTAAATGTAAGCCTCAGTTCCAATCAGGAAAGTTAGGAAATGAGATCTGAAACACCCTCCTGGGAGTCTGGTGTGTGCTGAAGAGGCATACTGAAATAAATTCTCATGCAAGCTGTATCACTCTGATTGTCAGAGAAACTGAGCCCTTTGTGGCAATTTCCTTTCAGACAGCTCCTTTTATTTTTTTTTCTCCCATGATAGACATGGGTATCCTCATGTCATTCACATCATTTTTACTGAAATGATATGAATATGGACTAGTTCTGAGGGACGGTTTGGAAAGATCCTGGTTTGTCTGGTTTCCCCGATAATAAAGTGCAAAGCAGACATTGTTTTCCTAAAGCACAAGCTAAGTGAGGAAAAGAAGCTGCAGAGGACACGTCTGGAGTCCCTGAGGAGCTGCCAGGGCAGGGGAGAACTCACAAATGCAAGCGAGAAGGTTGTGCTTTTTATAAACAACGAGCAAGCTATGCTTCCCAAGCGAAGAGGATTTCCTCTAGATTAAGGAGGGTTGCAAACACACAGACTGAAAGTTTATCTCCGCGAGCAAGAGAGGGCATCTTGCAATGCTGACTTGCCTCTCCGGTTCCTTGTGTAGAAAGGGTGCACTGCAGGAAAGCAGAGGCAGGAAGAGACGCATGAGCTCTTCTGCCTGAGCTGCCATAAAACCCCCTCACCTGAGCATTTGGAGGGAGTCTACGGGTTTTCTCTGGTCCCAAAAGCTATGCACAAAGTACCGTTTATGGAAATGTTTCCCATTTGATTTATCTAAGCCACCAGCTAGTAAGTGAACTGTCAAGAAGCAGCAGCATAAATGAAAGGCGGGATGCCTTCAGGCTGCACTGTATCTCCCGTGATCTTGTGCTCCCGTTTCCCACCGTGGTGTTGCGAGACCATCAGCGAGTCCCGCAGCAAGGATCTCTGTTGCTGTGATGGGACACGGGGCTCAGAGGTGCTCTAACCTACGCACTGGTTGTACGACAGGTGAAGCGTGGTCCTGCTTTAAAACGTATACATTTATTTTAGCTCCTGCAACACTGGTGAGTTGACACATCTATGGCAGAGGGTGAACAAGGCAGATCCATTCCCTTTGCCACCATCTGCACTGGGGAGTCAGGGCTGACAGCTGGGCCAAATCCTGATCCTGAATATCTGTCCTCTGCCATTGCTTTGGCTTCTATGTGCCAGCTAAGGAGCTTCTCTTGAGCTAGGTATTTTCTTAGCAGCCTTCCCCTTTGGGGAGCCCTGTTTAGCAGCGGTCCTGAGTGCTCGCTCTGTGCCCTCCCTGCTGCAGGGGCAGGCAGCTGCTGGCTGTGCTGGGGGGCCCTGAAGGGTCTGCCCAGCAAATTTGGCCTCTGGGCTTCTTCCCGTGGCTTCCCATGCTGCCAGAGGGCAGCCTGCAGCAGCCCCTTACAGTGTAGGCAGGGCTCCCCTGCTCGCCCAGACAGAGCTGCCAGCACTGCCAGGTCTTCCCTGGTTTGGCCTTAGGCTCATATGTGGCTCCAGTCCCCCTTCCCCAGGCACAGCTCCCTTCTCTAGCACAAATTACACTGCTGGAGTGGCCAGCCCTTTGCTTAAGTTACAAGAATCCTTATGAAAGGATTTAAAAACATCTTCCAGAAAGGTTAAAAAAAAAAAAAAATTTCTCTTGCCCTGCTCTTTCCTCTAAAGTTGCCACCTGGATATTCTGTAAGCCTGCCTCGGTCTACCTTGCTCTCCCCTGCTCCCCTGTCCCTACCTGCTGATGACAGGGTAACTGTTCCACTTCACAAGTCAGCAGCAGTGGGGAAACATGCTGTCGTCTGCTGTGGGTCTCTGTCTGGGATGCCTCAGCTACTGCACCGCTGCCTCACCATTACCGTTACTCTGCAAAAGGGCCTCCCTGGTCTCTTCCTCTTTCTTGCATTCCCTCCCTGACTGTTGGCATGCTCCAGGCTGGGATTTCTGCCACCAGGTCCTCCTGGTGTGCACTCTGCCACCTTGGGCACACACGCACAGGCAAATTGCAGCCCCAGGCCCCTAAACCAGGCTAGTTCATTCTGTGACACAGTGGGCCCAGGGATGATCTCAGGCCTCAAAGATCAGGAGGATCTGAGGGATAGTTTCACAACAGGTTGGAGAATTGTCCCCGTGGGCTCTGGCACATTGGGATGGACACACATCCTGCACAGGTTCCCCTAGGACCTCTGCCCATCCTGGAGTGAGATGCTGCTGAAAAACAGAGGATCAAGGCTACTTGCCTCCATCTCCCTCTGACATTCCTTGCTCAGTGAGAAAGTGGCTTATGTGTGACTGATTCCCCCGTGAAAGGGAGAGGAAAATCACTCATGGCACTCAGACGAAGTGTCAGGAGTGACAATGAGGATGAATCAGACTTCCACCTCCTAAAACAATTCAGTAGTCTTTCCCTTGCTGTGGCATGAACCACGAAAAAAATATTTCTTCTACGGCCCTTTTACCTGCCACTTCTTCAACTGAAATGAAGGTGTGTACCCGACAATGCAGAAATAGCATCTGCTGACCTCCATCCCGGGGGATGCTTTCCAGTGGTAACACGCCAAGCGAGGATGTGTGTGCTACTGGAAAGTCCCAGCTTGCCCTCCTGTCCCCAGCTGTGTTCCCAGGCTACCAGGAGTGATGCAGGGACCTTGGGACCCACTCTTTGCTAGGCTCTCTGCCCTGGAGGAATTGGCAAATCATGCTACCTGCATACTGACATGCTTCCTGCCATCCAGCCCCAAAGAGCCACTCCTGTTGCCAGGGCCTAGGCCTGGGGTTCAGTCTGAAGTTTTGAGGCCAGATCTTCCCCCCCAGGTTCCCCCACCAGCAAAATCAACTCTTGTGCCTTGCCCTTCAGTGCTTTTAGCTTTTAAGCAAGGCAAGCCAGGGGCAGACCTTAAGCTCACATTGATCCTAGGCAGAAGGATCGGAGATCATTACAAGCTCTGACAACCCCAAACACTGGAGAGGACAACAGAAAAAGCCAAATGCCTCAATGCTGGAGGAGATCTAAACTGACTGCTTTCATAGCGGGACTGACAGCAGCTGGCCATGCCAGCAGGGCCACGCCAAGCCCTCCCTCCCCTTCCCACAGCAATGACCCTTCCAGAGACTGGGGTGGACTATGGCCTGAGTTGTGCAGCCCAAGTACAGAACGAGATGTAAAAACCTCGCTAACAAACCCACAAGAGCAGACACAGTCCAGGGCGCTTGGGACCCCTGAGTTATGGCGGTCTGGACCACATAACAGGACAGGTTCACTTCTGAAAGGTCCCCAGCAATGAGCACCTTTCCCAGGGGACTTGGAGTTTACAGTGGCATGATAGACGCACGTGTGGTTCATGGGCAGTCGAAGCTTGCTCTCCCTGAGCTGGGCTCAAGCTCTGCACAGCCTGACCGAGTCCAGAGCCCTGCTTGGCATGGCCTGACCTCACAATTTCGGCCTCAATAAAGACTCGGCATCTGACCCATGGGTTTTTCTTTAAGAAGATGAGAGGGGAAGAAAACCCACAAAGCCTCCTATAAAAAAACCCAAACTTCCCAAGCCAAAGCCAATAAAAAGCTTCCCAGCTGTTCCCACTCCTGTGAGCCTGCACGGGCTCTGCAGGCAACAAAACCCTTCCAGCAGCCGGGGAGCCTGCGGGGTGCCGGTGGCCGCAGGACGGGGACAGAGACCCGAGGCGAGGGGCCCCGCCGTGGGTGTCCCATCTGGAAAGCCGGGGCCCCGGGGAAACGCGAGGTGCCTGACAGAGGGCTGACTCAGCGGGAGGCAGCGGTTTGTGTAACCTCCAGCAATCCATTATTACAAAGGGGCTTTCAGGAACTCCTCCGTGCCAGGCACAGCGAGGGTTATTGATTGAGGAGACAGTGTAAATGCACAGAGAGGCTCCATCCATTAGGGCCGCTGCTCTCCACCAATTAGAAAAAAATCATTACTCAGCAGCCATCAATGGGCTCTGTGCAGTGCTGGAGTGCATGCATTCAATCTATCTTCTCCCACCTCCCTGAAAACTTAATGACAACTATTAGAGCTCCGCTGAATGCCCGGTGTGTACAGAAGCAAAAGATTCATTTGGTAATCTTAGTAATTACGACGCCATAGGAGGACACATGCTAAATTCAAACAAAGGTGCGAAGGGGGGCATGGGGGGAAGAGCCTGAATTCCTGTGTTGTGAAAGCCCATGTCACGCTCAGCCTCCGTCCCTTCCCACTCACCTGCTGCCTCCCCTCCCCATGGCCTCTCGGGTGGGCTTGCTTTTCCACTTTTTCTTTCCCTCTCCCCGCAAAAAAAGGGAAAAGTCATTTCAAGAAAGTAAATTGAAGTGGAGCAAGTTGGGAAATACCTGAGACCTCTGGATGAGGCACCAGCCTGGCAACACTTTTTGACAGCACTGCCCCGAGCAATCGAGGAGGCGAATTCCCGTTTACCAAAGCCCATGGAACCGCCCTGGACCCCCGCTGGCATAACACACGCAGGGTGCAACTTATTTACTCTGCTGCGGCCCTCTCCTCCCCACCCTGCCGCCCAGCCTTTTCATTTACACGCGACAGGGCTGAGGCTGAGCGAGACCCTCGTCTCCCCCCTTGCCAATGCATGTCTCTCCAAGTTACGAGGAAAGCAAGGTCCCAGGAGGGAATTTTTGGAAGAGCTCAAGGATGGATGCAACATGTCATTGAAGCTGAAAGGAGCAGTTACTTTTAAGTGACGGTGCTTTTCACAGGCCTCCTCTTCTCCAATCCAGAAAGAGGTAAGTCACCATTATCTGAGGGGCACTGGCTGTGTTCATCAGTGGCGAGAGCCTGAAGACTGCTGTCACTCATGCGGGTGTCCAAAACCGCACCTCCAAGCAGAGGAGTATCAACCGCACCATGGGCTACCCTGCGTCTGGCAGATGCTGTCCGGGTAAAGGCCAGCTAAAAGAGCAACTGTGCTGTTCCCTTTTTGGTACTCCTGCCAGGGCCAGCTCACACAGCGCCAGCCCGTCGGAAAGGGAGGATCGCTAATGCAAGGAGAAGATGTGCTCCCAGCGCCTGCCTCACTTCAAGGTGGCAGGCTGATCTTGCTGGAGATGAAGAAGCTGGCTCACCACATCTCTGTGGCTAACCTCAATATGTCTGAGCTCAAGACATTAGCCACGAGCATCACAGCCATGGGAGGGCTCAATAGCAAACAGCACTAGACTCCTTCGACCTTTGATTGGACTCCTTGGTCTCCTTTGCATGGACATGGTGTAGGAAGAATGCAAAAGTTCCTACAATACCCAGCAGATGGAAAAATACGTCAAAGGGGAAATAGCACAGACAATCATAGGAAAGTTAGAAAAAAAGAAAGTAAATCCTAATGACTCTACTCAGCTTTTATTTTGGTTTTACTCGGGGGAGGCCTTTTTAAGTTCAGCAAGGTTTATTGAGCACAGAGTGAAGGCCTCAGACTTCAGCAAGTTGTAGGAAAATGTAACCTCCAAACTTTCTCAGGGGAAAAAAAAAAAAAAACCAACAAAAAAGGGAGAAATTAATGTAGGCCAGTGGGGAGAATAATCTTCCTCCTCTGTGTATGAAATATGAGAAGGGCACTGAGAGAGGGGTTTCCCTTGCTTGCCATGTTGCACGACATAGGACAGGCATAGGGACCCTTCTGCCTTGCTGAAGGCATAATAGGCCTTTGAAAACTTCAGATGAACAATGTATTGACATCCATCTTAACAATATCCAACAACAATGATGAAAACACACAAGTGGCTACAAGCCACATGCAAAACAGTATGGCAGCCTGCATCTGCCCTTCATGTATTCTAACTTGCATAGAGGCCACTGGACCACACAGTGGGGTCATACCCCTGTAAGGTCATGCTCACATTCCATCCTGATGACCCTCTTATATCTGTCACTAAATGGCTTTCAGTGTTAAAGTTTATTAAAAAATCACCCCCCTGCCCCAAACAAGGGAAGTGGATCTGTGTTGTTTATTTCATACCAGCACTTGTTGCCAGAGTCCGTGAACTGGAAGATGCTACAATTCAAAAAGGGGTTTCACAGGTTGGAAAAAACCTCTCCTAAATCCACTGCTGGCTGCAAGAGCCTGTAACGTTGTGCTGTTTTAGTCAGGACAGGGTTAATTTTCTTCACAGTGGCTGGTATGAGGCTGTGGTTTTGGATTTGCCCTGAGAGGAGTACTGATAAGGTGTTTTTTCGTTGGTGCTAAGGAGTGCTTGCACTAATTCAAGGACTTTTCCAGCTTCTGATACTGCAGCTGCATTCCCAACTTTCTCACTACAAGCAGTGTGAGGACACACACCGTTTGGACAGCTAACCCAAACTAACCGAAGGAGTATTTCATTGCATAGCACATCATGCTCAGTATATAAGCTGGGGGTGGACTGGGGCGCCATAGCTCGTTCGTTTTGCTCGTTTGTTTGTTAGTAGTTGATGGGTTGGTTGGCTTTCTTGGTCACTCTCTTGCTCATGGGGCTCACTTGGACTCTGGTGTGATCTCCTCTCAGGCTCGCTCAGACGCTGCTGTGATTGCTGTCGGGCTTGGGTTCTTGGGCTCTGACTCTTGCTACTTGGGACCTGGCTGTGTATCGGTCAAGGGTGGTGAGAGATTGTATAATTTGTTTTATTTTCCATTACATATTATTATTAGCATTGTTAGTATTAGTAGCATTGTTAGTATCACTATTTTATTAATTTATATTCAATTATTAAATAGTTCTTATCTCAATCCACGAGCTTCCTTATCTTTTCCTCTGATTCTCTTCCCTCACTGGAGGTGAGCGAGCGGCTGTGTGGTACTTAATTGCTAGCCAAGGTTAAAGCATGACAAATGTGCATAAAATAAATGCAGTCAGAAATGAGGTCTCCTCCATCTGTGTCGCTTGTTGTAACCAGAAATTGAAAAAGTGAATTAGTGTTAAATTCTCTGTTCAGATTCTGCTGGTGTGGCTGGGAAACTCAAACCATTGTGTCCCAAACTGTGTGCAGTGTCCCCCAGGAGCTGCCCTGACTACACCCTGAAGGGATAAGGCATTGATGGGAGGTGAATTGTCTGCACCCCTGGCCAGGGGCCAGGTAATAATGTCCTGTGCACCTGGGGCACGATGGCTTCTCAGCCAGGCAAAAGGGCACGCCTTGGGAAAAACACCACAAGAGCAGCACATGAAAGGCACCATGAAGAAGAGGAGGTTGGCTTCATCACAAGACCCTCCAATGCCTTCTCATGCTCCTTCCCTCCCAATGCACTGCCAAAAGGCACAGCTTTTTGGCAGGGGAGAGCCCCTGTGGCATGGATGCTGGAAAAGGAAGGACCACAGCAACTAGACCAAAAGACAGCCGCCTCTGAGATTTCTGTTCAACCGTCCCTGACCTTGAAGCGTCCATTGTAAATCAGAGCCAGGAAGGGCAACGTGCGAGAGTCCATCTGATCTCCCGCTCACAGGGAAGGTGCTGGCAGCTACCACACAGGCTGTGGATCTGGCCATCTGCTGCAGACGCAGTGTGGTGGCCCAGCTGGCAAACAGTGAGGAAGGTCTGCAGGGTCAGCAG